>NC_092424.1:29463245-29763245 GCF_036169615.1 Heliangelus exortis | reverse complement strand
TGCAGTCAGTAATGAGAGCACACACTGCAATTCATCCTGCCTGAGATGGGAAAGCTGGGACAGCTTCTGCCTCACAAAGATGGACAGAAATGCCTCCTGAACTGCCATGACAGGACTCCAGGCATCTTCTGCCTTTCCACTGGGAAGGGTTTAGTACCAGGAGGGGTACAAATGGTGAACCTCCTTGTTATGATCCACCCTATTGGTTGATGTAATTAATAATTCAGATCAGTGAGAATGAAGTCCAAAAACAAAGGGTAGGGTGGAAAGCAGAAAGTTTTATTTGACCAGTAACACAGGCAAGGTGAAAAAACCCAATGAAGATATGGCAAATACCTTGCGAGGCAGAGAGAAAGAGAGAGAGTGGTGGAAAGAGAGGGAGAGAAGGATATCATGGGAGTGGGGGAGGGTGGTAGAGAGAGAAAGGGGGAGAAAGGTATCAAGAGACTGAGAAAACCAACAAGAGAGAGAGAGAGATCACCTCCCATGGATTCAGAGATGTCTGGTGATCTTTCTTCTTGGGGTGGTGGCCTGGTGCAAGGCAGCCATGAATGAATGTATCGATGTCCCCTCTATGTCCCAGACTTTCCTGCCACTCAGGTGGCTGATTCAGACTTTGGGAATATTGCCTATCTCACCCCCAGTCGAAAGTACTGGTGCATATTGTCTGGACCAGCCCTCCCCCAGCCCAACAATAGTCAGCCCCAGTTGACTGGGGAACCATCTCACTGCAGCTCCATCTGGGAGAGACCCCTCACCTGACTTTTTCAGTACACCCAACATTCCATTTGCCAAATTGTCATTTGAGGCAAAGGAAATTCCACCGAATGGAACCTCCCACTCCTCCACAGCTTCTGCAAAGCTGCACAGATGGGTGCAGGTGCACAAGAGGGATCTTAACTGTCCTGTTAACTGCTTGCCCCTCCATGAAGCCAAGGCTCCTTTTCCATTACAGATGTGCTACCTTTGACAACTGGTGCTTGAAACATTTAATCTGGATCCATTTTTCTATGTCCTTTTGAAATTTTTCTTTACCTATCTCCTATATGCCAATTAGCAAGTAATTGCTGTAAGGTATGGAACAGATTTAACATTTTTCCCACAGGATTAAGTCCATTAATTAATAACCAAATAGTTCTAGCTCTCAAAATATTGCTTTTCTATTTTTAGTTTTTTTGGATAACATTTATAATTGCACCTGAGCTTGTTTCCAAAGCCCCTTCTTAACTGAAGATTTAGAAATCTCCCACACAATATTAAGATATTTGCACTGCTGCACTACTTATAAGCCTAACAATAGAAGTTTTTGCAACTCCCACCCTATAGTTTTATAAGGAAACCAATAAACCAATAAAAAGACAGGCAAAAATGTAAAGCACATCATAACAGGCTGGCATGTAAAGAACCTAAATCCTTTCCTGAAGGAAGCACTAGACCTCACAGGGTTAAATATTATTTTTCAGTCAATCTTGTTATGCATCCCACACCTTAGAACTTAACTGACATAAAAGGGGCTAGGTAGATATAAATATAGTACATAAAGTGCAGTATTAATTTTAGTACAAATTATGTTAAAGACTGTGAACATTCAGTCTGGCACAACTGCTATACAGCTACAATATCTGGGGGGGAAAAAAAAGAGTGTCAGGATGGTCTCATTTGTCTCCTGCAAATAGGTAACTTGAAATTAAATTTTGTGTTCTGAAAGCTCTTATGCAAAGTTTCTGAGCTGCATCATTATGGATTCTGCATCAGGACATGGCACCACTTTGTGGATCTCCTTGAGGGAGTGTACTGGGTTGTCTGGGATATGCCTGTACTGCATCACCCACCAAGGGGAGCCTCTCCTTGTTTAACAATGTTTTCAGAAGATATTTGCAACTTAGGGGCTTCTTGGTTTTGTTTCTGTTTTAACAGTTCTAAGAGCTTAACAGGTCTTTCATTTAAAGGAGAAGAAACAAACAAAAAAAGAGCCAGAAAACCCACTTTCCTATTTCTTTTTAGTACCATTTAATGTGCATCCTGCTAAGGCAACAATCATCCCAGCATGAGCTGACTGGAAGCAGCAGTGGGTAGCAGGCTGGCTGGCAGGGATGAAGCTGGATAAAATAGAAATAAGACAAGGTTTACTGTATAGAGTAAACCCAAGCAAGGGATCTTGCTTGCATGCCCACCCACGTTTTTAAATTTCTTAATTTTTGTATGGCTGGGCGCCTCAGCTCAGGGTATAAGAACTCCAGTGGACCCCAAGCTTCTCTCTTAGGCTCTGTAATGCAGATTGCACAAGACCAAAAAATTGCTCCTAAATTACAGCTTGGTACCAAGGCCCTATTATCTTCCTTGTCTCTGCTCCTTGCAGGCACATTTCAGTAGCACCTGGGAGGAGAAGCAGAAGCAGCTTCTGTCCAAGAGGGACAGGAAAGAGATTTGCAACATAATCTCTGTACCTACCCACCTGCCAGCACACCACCCACCTCCCCCATCCCCAACCCCCAAGATGCTTCCAGGTGTGACTCACATCTGCCTACTGGCTCACCAGCAGCTGCTCACTAACTTCCAAGCCAAGACTAAGGGTGGAAGCTGAAATGCTACCTTAAAACTTTTTAATTTACAGATACCAGTCCAATGGAAAAGTGCACTCTATTACCTGTACATACATGCATCACTTTTGGAATTCTAAGCTCAGGTCTTCATTTAAAGGCAGATGTATATGAAAAAAGCACAAGGGAAAACATACTCATAGTCAAGATTTATTTTAAAAACAGCATTTGAATTTTACCAACAAAAGGAATCATATATTATAGCATAAGCTTTGATGACTGTGGGAGAGCTTGCTAGAAAAACTCGCATGACAAGCATTTGTGGTATAAACTAGGTTTCAAACCCGGTACATATCAGCCAAAATAATGCATGTGCAAACTCATTACTATCCAAATCAAATTACAGAGCTGTGTTTTGGACTTAGGACTTTGGAAAAACTAGATTATAGACTCAAATTCCACCTTCTATTTTGCCTTCAGCAAGAAATCCCACAATAGTATTTTCCAAAGAAATTCTATTATCACTGCAGTTTGAGGCCAAGTTTACTGTCCCACCTTGTTTCACTAACCTACTGAAGGCATTTTGTGTACTTTGCGAAAAATTACAAACTCAAGAAATAGGGAAAGGCAGAATTCTTTCAAAAAACATGTTTTTTGAGCTACTTGAGCACAAGTATATCTGCAAATTAGAAATTGTTTAACAGTTAATTTTGAACAAAGGAAGCCGAAAGAAATAGCTCAGACAGGCCAACTTTTGATATTTTGATAACTGATACTAAGCTGATATTAACTTTTCCTTGAAACTGCTACTCCATAAGGTATGTATCTTAATATTGTCATACAGATACTAAGTAATGCCAGCTTCATTCATTTCATTAGGAAAAAATTTTCTGCTAGCAGAAGAAAACTAAGTGCTGGTGACCCACACCACAATTGCTGTGTTCAGTAGGACTCCTGAAGTTCTCCTGTATCTTTATGTCAGGCAATAATGTTATTGTACTCAACTTTCTACACTGTAAACAACACAATATTTAAACTGTAGGACATATATTGCACTGCAGTGGTAATAAAGTGCCTGTCTGGACTATTTTCTGGCAAGAAAACCCTACCAACCAACCACCAAAAAATCCTATCTTCTGCTATTGCTCAGAGTCTCAACTCAATATATTACTTCCACCTTGATAAGTCACTTCCCTTACAGCACAGCTTTACCCTTTCCCTAGCAACAGAGACAATTTAAGACATGCCCACTCTTCTCCCCCTCCCTCCTCTCTGTTTTTTATTATTCCTTCAGCTGTGCTACTTCAGCAGGGTCAGAGGAGAGCCTTGCCATCAGGCCAGCAAGGTGCTGCGGACTTCAGGGAAAAAGAAACCCTCCCCACATACCACATCATCACTTCTAAACCAGAAGTGATACTGTTGCCAGGACAGGCCCCTTCTGCACTAACTCGGCTGCTGACCCATGTACACAAACCCAAGGGCTAAGGAGAAAGGGAGGAGTCACTATCTCCCCTCCTGCCAGAGGAGTTTATGGTCTCTGCTATCCTATAACCCATCACAGGCACAAAGAAAGAAAAAAAAAAAAGTGCAATAGAGCAAGTAAAAAATAAAGCAATGCTTGGACAAATGTAGCAGTATCTCACAAATCCAAGCTCCTTAAGGCTGGAGCAGTAGAAAGTTACAACTATGCATTTTTGTTAAGAGCAAGTACACAGTCTCCTGACACACAATTAAATCTTTTCACTGTAAATTAGCACCTTGGGACCAAACACAACAAAAGCAACCAGACTTTGAAAGTGAACTTAACAAGCCAGAGAAATTCCTGCAGTACCACACAGCAGGCTTACTAAGCAAACTGCCAGATAACAGGTCCCAGGACACCACAAAGTACCCTGCATTTTGGCAATAAGAGAGGCAGCTGTGACTCTGCAGCTACCTCAGACACAGAAGAGCCTGCAGACCCCAGGAGACAATTGCATGGGGAAAAAAGCAAGAGAGGAATTTGCCTGGAGGAGCAGCCCCCTTCTCTACCCCATAGAATTTAAAGAGCCCATAGGCAGCTTCTTGGCTGGCCATCAGGCAGGCTGGTGACAATTAACAGCATCTCCAGTTTTACTCATGCTTTGTTTGGTGGGATTATGTTGATTGCAGCCTTGCACTTCTCTTTGGCTGCGTTGGTATCACCCTCATTGTGGAAAATCTACAGCCTTCCCTGCCAGGGACTGCACACAGGACTGCAGACTAGGCAGGAATTCTAGTCCTCTGTGGTGGCACCACTCACCTCTCTGAAAGGCAGGTGTTGGAAGCCATTTCAAACAATTTCCTTTTTGTCTTATCAACAGAATAACA
Organism: Heliangelus exortis; assembly: GCF_036169615.1. Lineage (NCBI taxonomy): Eukaryota > Metazoa > Chordata > Aves > Apodiformes > Trochilidae > Heliangelus > Heliangelus exortis. The sequence goes on along the minus strand of NC_092424.1, from coordinate 29,758,356 downwards.
CTTGGAATTTATGCTGAAAGCAAAATACAGGAGCAGGATAAGCTACTGATCGCTTTTACCTTTATATATCTCAATTTAGTGTTAAGATTGGGTGACACAGAGGTAAATCCCTCCTTCCTTTCTTCCTCAGCTCAGGAGGCAGCAGTTTTGCCCTCAGAAACCCCAGGTTAACCCCGTAGTTCACCACAGACTGGAATAAGAGCCATCAATGGCATCTACCAATGCACTCTGCAAATCTGGTGACAGGATTATCGAGAGTAAGAGGACAGTTCTCAGCACCATGGCCTATGCTAGGACACAGCACATGACCCAAACTGGCAGCAACTTTCACTGTGGCTGTCAAACAACAGCAGAAGGACCTGTTCTGCACAGCTCCAGTCATAGTGAGACACCTAATATCAGAAAGCATTTACAACTCCTTGTCAATCATCAGCATCAGCCTGACTTAGAGGCATGTGCCAAGCTACAGGCAAGAAAAAGAAAGAACAGAAAGCTGAACTTGCTGGGATACTCAAGATGATAAAAAGAAGAAGCAAGAGTGCATCCCAGGAGTTCAGGTTAAGCAGTGACTACTTGGGAGAAACCACAGATACTTTAGGTATTAATTGTCTTGCTTGTGAAGTGGAATAAATACATCACTAGCACGGTGTTGTTGCTGGGCTGAGTTCATTCATATGCATGTACCTCTGTGAGGCAATGAGAACAGGCACATCTAGTTCAGAGTTTGTCTGGTAGCTCTGGAAGAAAGACTTATGGCACTGTTGTGCCCACACACTGCTTAGAAAATAGCCCAGCCATGGGGGTAAGTCCTGACTGCCAGCACGAGAAACCCAGAGCCATTTGCTCACTTGCTCACTTGCTGAGCAAAATGTTAGGAGGTGTGAACATAGCCTTTTTCCAGAGCTTTTTAAAAAAGCATTTGCAGTCAGAGGGATTAACCTGTGCCTCCTGAAGACCAAAGCAAGTCCTCCCAGGGGAGCACAGTAATGAAGAGGGAAAGTTTGGGGTTCTTCATCAGCTTAGTCAAATCAGGCAGATACAGCTGTACTCCTACCTTTCTGTTGAGCCACTGCAGAGGTGGCATGGTGTTGCTCCTAGGAGATCATTTACCCTGTGCAAGGGCAACAACAGTGGGCAATAGCTCTCTCCCTCTTCTCTGGCTCAAGGCAGTGGGTCAAACCTGTTTGATAGATGTGCAGGCCAGCACAAATCAGTCTCCAAAATGCACTGCATGGCTTCATTTAAGACAGGTTGCAATGGCAATCCACTAGAGAGACAGACTACAACATAATTAAAATGCTCTGTTAATTTTAATTAAGCTCATCACACTGGCAAACCTGCTGAATCTAGGAAAACGTTTGTTGTTGGGATTCCTGTGTTTTTTTGTTTTGCTTTTTACCAAAAAAAAAAAAAACCACCAAAAAAAAAAAAAAAAAAAAGTCAGATTGCAAACCAGCAAGCAGCTAAGTGATCCTGGTGAGCTTCTCCTCAAGTTTCCACAGTTTGCAGTAAGCTCAGCATGAGCCCATCTTAGTTCTGAATATTGGATATCATTGCCAGTTGGTCATGCAGGACATGAAGACAACAAATTACCAAGATAAGAGCCCTACCTGTCAGTCCTGTCCTCTGCTGCACACTGGCTTTCACACAAATAACATGTGAATTGCAAACAAGAGACACAAAGGATGTGAGACAGCAAATTTAGACAGGTTTTTTTTTGTACTGAGTAACTGCAAGGCCAGCCTTTTTAAAACTACCTTCCATCCCTGTATGGATCATGCTGCTACAGAAATTACAAAGATAGGGAACATTTTCTCAGGCAAACATTCATAACACAAAACAAAGAAGAAGCACCAGGTACAGAACTTAATAGAAAATGTAGGTCATGTTAAAAAATATTATCAGGAGTATGTAGAGAATACTGTACTTCTATAATAAGCTTTGTTTTAATGAAAATTAATTACACCCATATTTCAAGTATTAGTTTTCATTTCTATTGTTTCAGGTCTTGTTTCTCAGCTCCATCCCTGGCAGTTTCAACTCACACCTGCCTCATGGGAGAGACTGTCCCCAGGCAGGTACAGAAAGTCCTGTAGAAAATATAGAAAGGGGAGGTTAGGTAGTTTATTTGTACAAGTGCAAGGCTATATTCTGTGCCTTGTCTTCAGGATGAGAAAACAGGTGGTTATTGCAGGTACACCTGTAATCTCCAATGAAAGGGCCAGCAGAGACACAATAATTCTTGATTGGTGGTAGTAATGAAGGGCAATCACAGAAAGAGTATAGAAAAACCACTGTAAGCATATCTCATTTTCTATTTTAGTTTACATGCTAAGGGGGATTTGACAGAAGGAAAAAATTTCACACATTAGTTTCAGAACAAAAGTTTAATTTCATACCCTGAAATAGAATACTGATTGCTCAAACCATATATTTTCCAATAAATAGCCCACCTATGGGCCAGCTAAATGTTCACAGAAAAGAGTGCAATGTCCCTCAATTGTCTGTCTCACTTCTCTCACCATCTCTTATTTTACATTCATTATAACTTCAGGAATCTCAATACCACTATTATTGCTTCTGGATTCTATCATCTACATTTGAAGATAAATTTTGTACAACTAAGGAGAATGTTTAAGACAAGGAATTCTCAAAAATTTATTATAGGAGAAAAGGTCACAGCAGATATGAAGGTCAATTCAGAATATATTTTATGTTTATTTCTGTCCTATGGTACCAAAAGGTGTAAAGGGAAAATTATTTCCTTTTGCTTTTACATATTCTTTAGCCATGGAGCTAGGGAAGGTTATAATGACCAGGCATCTGAGTATCACTGGAAAAGAAGTTTTCCAGGAGGCCAGATTGGAGAAGGTAATTTTGTTTTTAAAAATACTGAGGGGTCAGGCATCCATCACAGATAAATTGCAGGGAAGCAAAGATTCTTCTGTCCTGTAACTATGGCTCTAGAAGTCTCAGATGTTGGAGCTTTTTTCAGCTACCCAGAATCTCACCCTACTACATACTGGTGAATATGGGAACTTTGACACTTCTCACACCGTTATTTATGCCAAGCAAATAATGACTATGCAGGTAAGTAATTAATGGCCCTAAGGAAGTCAAAGCATGGATTTCTTGGCCATCAGGTTTTGCAGCTTCCAGAGAACAAACAGGGATTGAGCTGAGCTCCTGAACACGAGGTACAGAGAAGCCCATCTTATGTACTGCACCTGCAGAAAAGGGACACTTTCATAAAATACTATTTTTCTTTCTCCAATATGTTCTCTAAAAATATGGGGCGTATAATCACCAGTGAAGCTTTGCTATACCTCACTGTGCCAAGGCAGATAAAAGCCCCAAAGCTCCCATAAAAATTAAATCAAGAAAAACTGTGCTCCAAATCCCCAGAAAACAAGAAAAACATTGGAACAGAGAAACGTAATCCATTTGGATCCTCTGTTGCTGTAGGACCAGGTATTTATGTTTTGATGGAAACTGATGGCTTGTAATGTCAGCATGTGATCAATACAATTTCCCAAAAACATGAACTGTAGATCAGAATAAGTGCATCACTGTTGCTGCATGATGTTTATAGAATTTCCGTGGTGCTGTACCTGAACGTTTAACATGTAATGATCTGAGTGCAGTGGATCCAGTTTAAATTATTCTTTTTGTACGTGAGATAACACCTTCCTCCTGTGTTTGCTCTTTCACAAGGCCTAAAAATGTAAACGTAGTTTAGAGGAGCTACTTGCTAAATATTCAGCCAAAGCAGTTTGTTCCAAACAGAGAGACAGAGTTTTTAATGGATCTGTACTAAGATGTAACATAATGTCCTATTATGTAAGCAATCCTGTCAACATATCCGTTGTACCAGGATCTTCTATGCTATAAGAAGAAACAATTTCTGTTATTTCCTCTTGCTTTTCCTACAAAGGGATATATTGGGGTTTGGAGATAGATAGATAGTTATTGCTTCTGGAATGGAACACAAAAAACTTCACAGCTCTTTCAGCAAACTAAAATTAAAGATATTTCACACTAAAAAGATTACACAGGAAATAACACAGACAATGATATAGCTACTGAGCTGCTAGTGCTACAGCAGTAGACATTGCTCAGTGTTAGTCCTCATGTTAAAAATACTTCATTGTTAATTACTTGGGCATTAAGATCTCTTTATTATGTGTCCATTATCTAGCATGACACCCATTGGCAGCTGGGCACTTGTTATTGCCATTTTGCAGCTGTGGCATGGCATTTATCAAGTAGATTTGTCATAGTGCTCGTTGCAAGTTATATTGCTCCTTTGAATGCTTTTACTTGTCCCTTTTGTCCAAGTAATGGCAAACTTCACCTTGTATTTCTCATACAAGGGTCACTAGACCAAGTTTCATCCCCTCCCAGAACATACCTGATGACAGATTGCTAACAGAAAGTTTCCTAGGGCAGTACCTCTTGTGACCGAGGCCAGGGAAATTGCTTTGCAGGATGACGTCCCTGACTGTTAACACAGAATCGTAGTGGGAAGACCTTTATACAACATTGTGTTTTAGAGAGGTTCCCTACTCTGAATGGAATGTGAAGAAACCCAGTTAAATGGCAGGATACTGAACATAGATGAGTGGTGTGTGTGGTCCTCACCAGAGAACCCAAGCATCATGGACATTAACACACCTGGAGGTGGGCAGCCATTGTATACAATATACAATGCAAGTCATGAACAAAGCCAAAGAGAGATCCCTGCCTGTCTAAAATTGACCTGGGAAGCTCTCAGCAAAGCAGGGAAAAGCCACTCAGCCTCCCAGCTGTGGGCACAGCAGTGTTGCTCTGCAAGATGGATGGTTGGCAGTGCCTCATGCTCAGGCTTTGTTTAAAGCTGCAACCAGCACTGTACTGAAATGCCTCACTGTGTAGGTTCAGCAGACACATCCCCAGTGCTGGCTGCACATCCAGTTTCAGGCAGAAAGGTTGGCCTTGTTATGTTTGTCCTAAGGGAGACAATCTCAACTTAAGTTAATGTTATCACTTTTGGGCATATTTACTGAAAACAACATAGCCAACTTGTCTTGTTGTACAGTCACTGTGGCAGCCATTAACTACAGGTATGATGTCCTGAATTATAAAATTAATATTGCTCCTTTGGATTTTGCTCCTTTTGATCACATTTCTTATTGTGAAAAATTCTGTAATCAGCCCCAGTAATGCTGTTATGCTGCTTTTGATGAGATCGCATAGATGAAGAAAAAGCTTATCCTTCCTGACAAGAAATGTAAGAAATGAAAAAAAAGCTTTTGGTTTGATATTGCAAATACTGGATTGATTTATTTAGTGCAATCTCCCATGGAAATTCAATATAAGAAAGTTTCCGGCAATCCTAAGGAGGTATGTAAATAACTTTATAACTGACCCCTCCCCCCCACAACTGAATTTAAAAGTCTAGGCTTTCCAGCTGATCAAAGAGAAACAACTCTCATGATTCTTACACAGCAGATTGTAGTAGGCAGCCCTTCCTAGAAGACAGTGGTTTTATTTATTTAATATAGCTGCCACCTATAATGGTGGCAGAGTTAATTTTCCCTACAGATTTCAGTTAGAACTTATCTGACAAAAGATAAAAATTAACTGGCAGCAATTCTTTGCAGAGTGTAGCAGGAAAGCAGCACTAATGAAGTAAAATAGGCTGAATGAAGGTTAAAATACCAGTCCTGGTTCTCCACACTCCCCCTTTAATCTTCCTCAAGATGCAGTCCCTTTCTGTATTTTGCATGAGGAGCTGGGTAACACTCAAGGGGCACTGTGCTATGCCAGCAGAAATGTTTGGGAAAACCAACCTGAGTGTGAGGTGGGAGCAGATCTCCTCCATGGGGCTCTGCTCCCTTGCCCTTCTCTTCAACTATGCAATGGTGAGCAGACAGCGCTCTTGGCTGCTGGTTTCTGAGCTTCAGTAGGGCCAGTTTGATAGGAGATCTGGGATCTACCTTAATGATAAAAAGTAACAGGATTTCAAGTCTTCTACCAGCTGGAAAAGATTTAGCAAGCTGCAGATTAGTTAAAAACCATCACCTCAGGGCTGTAATGACCAGCTTCTGTTAAATGGTAGATTCCAGACAAGCCTGCTGGGAAAGAAAAGATCCTGCAACAGGTAATCCAAAACCAAAGACACTTGTTTTCTTAGGGAAAGTGTCTTCTTCTGAGCTGTATGTCTGCTAGCTAGGTAATAGCAATAAATCTTGCCATTTCAAATCAATTTAAAGGATCTCACAAATTCCTATATGTTATAAACAAACACCTCAGCCTCCTGTGTATATATGGGGGGAAAAAAATCTGGAAAAGGATGTGATAGTTTAGGATGACAAGCAGTTTATTTCAAAATCGTATTTCTTTGTTCTATTTGTAAATCTTTGTAAGATATACAAAACAAGGCAGTTTAAATTACTCAGCTCACCCATTTTTTATGTTACTACAAGGGTAAACAACAACATACTGTGTTTTAGGGGGAATAGATACCACTGAAATACACACAATTCAAGGCGAATAAATATGCTTTAATTCCAGCTTCCCAAAGCTTTGCCTATGGATGGAGTCCAAGCATGTAAAATTTCATCTTCTGTGTATTTGCCAGTATTATAAGCACCTAAATAAGGTCTTTTGCTGTGATAATGATACAACATACATCTACCTTACACTATATATAGGGTAAATAAACTGAGTTAGGAGTATTAATAGATCTTCTGGTCTATGTATGTACTTGGACAAAATGAAGACAAATACAACCTCAGACTGAAAATGGAATGTTGACTCTGAACACTTAAGTGTAATGGACCTGGCTAACAACAACTTGTCTATGGTTCAAATTTAGCCAAATTTTGTTTTTCTGACTGATGTTTGCAGGTTTCTTCCCATGCAATCAGTAGGCCCTAGTCCATTTCCAAAAGCACAATCATAGAATCATAGAATCATAGAATCATAGAATTGGCTGGGTTGGAAGGGACCTCAGAGATCATCAAGTCCAACCTTTGATCCACTACCGCTGCAGTTACCAGACCATGGCACTGAGTGCCACATCCAGTCTCTTTTTAAATATCTCTGGGGACGGAGAATCCACCACTTCCCAGGGCAGCCCATTCCACTGCCTGATCACCCGCTTGGTAAAGAAATTCTTTCTAATCTCCAGCCTAAACCTCCTCCGGCACAACTTGAGACCGTGCCCTCTTGTCTTGCTGAGAGTTGCCTGGGAAAAGAGACCAACCCCCCCTTGGCTACACCCTCCTTTCAGGGAGTTGTAGAGAGTGATGAGGTCTCCCCTGAGCCTCCTCTTCTCCAGGCTGAACAGCCCCAGCTCCCTCAGCCTCTCCTCATAGGATCTGTGCTCGAGTCCCTTCATCAGCCTGGTTGCCGTCCTTTGGACCTGCTCCAGGACCTCGATATCCTTTCTAAACTGAGAGACCCAGAACTGGACACAGTACTCAAGGTGTGGCCTCACCAGCGTTGAGTACAGGGGCAGAATCACTTCCTTGGACCTGCTGGCCACGCTGTTCCTGATACAGGCCAGGGTGCCATTGGCCTTCTTGGCTACCTGGGCACACTGTTGGCTCATGTTCAGCCTCCCGACAATCCAGACTCCCAGGTCCCTTTCTGTCTGGCTGCTCTCAGCCACTCTGTGCCCAGCCTGGAGCTCCCCATGGGGTTGTTGTGGCCAAAGCGCAGGACCCGGCACTTGGGTCCTGTTGGACCGTGTTGAACCTCATCCCGTTGGAATCAGCCCAACTCTCCAGTCTGTCCAGGTCCCTCTGCAGAGCCCTCCTGCCTTCCCGCTGATCGATACTTCCCCCCAGCTTAATGTCATCTGCAAATTTGCTGATGATGGACTCAATCCCCTCATCTAAATCATCAATAAAGATATTAAACAGAACCGGGCCTAACGCTGATCCCTGGCGGACACCACTGGTGAGCAGCCGCCAACTGGATGCAGCCCCGTTCAGCACCGCTCTCTGGGCCCGGCCCTCCAGCCAGTTCCTAACCCAGCACAGAGTGCCCCTGTCCAAGCTGTGGGCTGACAGCTTTTTCAGGAGAATGCTGTGGGAGACGGTGTCAAAGGCCTTGCTGAAGTCCAGGTAGACTCCATCCACAGCCTTCCCCTCATCCACCAGGCGGGTCACTTGATCATAAAAGGAGATCACGTTGGTCAGACAGGACCTGCCCTTCCTAAACCCGTGCTGGCTGGGTCTGATCCCTTGCCCATCCTGCAGGTGCTGTGTGATTACCCTGAGGATGATCTGTTCCATAACCCTGCCAGGCACTGAGGTCAGGCTGAGGGGCCTGGAGTTTCCCGGGTCCTCCTTCCAGCCCTTTTTGTGGATTGGCATGACATTCGCCAACTTCCAGTCATCTGGGATGTCCCCAGTGAGCCAGGACTGTTGGTAGATGATAGAGAGAGGCTTGGCGAGCTCTTCTGCCAGCTCTCTCATCACCCTTGGGTGGATCCCATCTGGTCCCATAGACTTGTGGGGATCCAAGCAGTTCAATAGGTCACTGACTGTTTCCTTCTGGATTACAGGGGCGCTGTTTAGATTCTTGTCACCTTCTATAAGCTCCAGAAGCCAGCTGTCCTCAGGATAACCTGTCTTACTGTTGAAAACTGAGGCAAAGAAGGTGTTAAATACCTCAGCCTTTTCTTCATCTTTGACAACTATATTCCCGCCCATGTCCAATGATGCGCAGCATGGAGACAGCAGTGCCAGCACCAAGGACTCCATTTGAAAGCCTGCCAAGTCCCCCGGTATTCCCTGTATGCTGCTCTCATGCACACTTGCTAATTTTTTACTCAGTTTCCTCCAAACATGCACCAAGACTCTGTTGTGGGATGCAGAGTGAATTCTCGGTGAGGCCAAACAGGATGCAGTGAGAGCAGAGTGCAAGCCAGGCAGCAAAGCCAGATCCTCTGAGCTTTCCTCCTTGCCTTTCAGTCTTGCAGCAGTTGACCTTGCATGCTGCCTTCTCCCTTCAAGCCCTCATGCCTCGCCCTCCAGCTACACAGTTTACAAGTCACTGGACTGTGAAATAGCTCTTTTTTCATTCATGTCCCCTTGACAAGTTGTGATGCAGGCATAAGGAGAGGGGCTCTGCCGGCATTGGTGAGAACTTTTTTTGCTCTCCTGGCCTTGCTGAGGGAAATATTCCCCACCAGCAATGCAGAGGGAGAGGAGCAGGCCATCACCAGCCCCAGCCAAGCCTCAGAGTAGCAAAGGGACCCAAGAAAGAAGGAGAAAGATTGGAATGGGCTGCCCTGGGAAGATTTTCCCATGTGCCTGGCCTTGGAACACATATGTGTAAATGCTGTTGGGTGCAACCATCCTTTTGTGCTGCTCTGAATACTCCCATCTGGAGGCAGGAGCTTCCAGGAGCTGGAGAGGCTGAGGAAAGTGCTTTGGGTATGGATTCATCTCTCCTGCTCCCTCCCATCCCGTTTTTTTTCCCACCCAAGCAGCTAAGGACAGGTGGAAGGTCTCTCCCACTGCTACTCACCCAGTGTTCTCTCCTTCCCACAGGGGAGGGGATGTGCTGGCCAGGTGCCCAACATGAAGCGAACAACTATTTCTAGGCAGTGTCTTATCCAGCAAGATTGATGCTACCTTCAAGACCTTGGGAAGGCACTAGAAGAAAGCTGTTCTTTGCTTCTCTTCATTTCCCTGCCACAGACCTGACCACACTTGGGTGCCCAGGCTGGGCTATGGGGCCAGGGGAGTGCAGAAGGACCTGACCCCATGCAAAGGGTTAGACCCATAGGATGGGTCATAGCATGACCTAGGATGCTGCTGACCTCCTGGGGGAGAGAGTCCATCTCCATGTAGTCAGCAGAAAACAGAGTTAACGACCTGTTCTTGCCTCATTAGTTGAATGTTTAGGCAGCTGATTTTGACAGAGTAGAAAAAGCTTGAAACTTCTGTTCAGTATCTGATGTTGAACAGAGGCCTCATGTCTACAGGGATTTTAGTCTAGCACTTTTGATGAGCCCTACATTCACCCCCAACAAATATGTGTCTTTGCTCTTGTAGAAACTGTTCTTAAACCATGCTTAAAAACACCCCATTTGGTTGACAGGGTGATATTAAGACTTCAAATTGGAGTTAGTGAAATATTCAGATCAAAAAGGGTGAATTTATCTTAACAGTAATCTATATCTGCTATGTTAGATGCTGTGCTGCAGCATGTCCTGCTCTGTACAGTATGCCACTTATAGAGCAATGATAAACCTTTATAGATAGTGCCTAGTACAAAGTGTTTACCAGAATATAGATTGCTGTGAGACATAGTTAAAAATAAAGAGATCAGGGTGGATGGCCATTTGTGAGGAGGTCAGTGATGCTTTTTTGTTGGGCTTTGGTTTTGCTTCGTCTTTTTTTTTTTTTTCCCTTTTTTTTTTTTTTTTTTTTTTTTTTTTTTGCCAGCAGCATCTAGGTGCAATAAAATATCAGAACAACAAAAATTGCTATAGCAACAAAGTCTGTTGTCCTAATGGAGGCTTTGTATAACAGCCAACTACCACTAGAACTTAAAGGGTAAGGAATAAAATCCAACACAAAAGCAGGAAAAGGAAAAGCATTAAAAATTCAGATCTTATTGATCCATGATTTATGTTTACTTACATCCCACCTCCAGATGATCTAGAGCACTTTTAGCACTTCCCTGCTCCTATACAGTGCTAAATACAAAAATTTTCAGGAACTCAGAAAAACAGTAGTGGGAATGACCTATTACTGGTAATATAATGATACAGATTTGCATTCAGCAATAGTACTATATCTACAAATATCAGAAATTATTAGATTATAGAAGCACTGGAGGACCACAGGTAAAGTAGGAGTTAAGCATGATCTGATGCCAATATACAGCAAGAGGCTGTCCCTCCTGTCAAGAAGATTCACAATGATATAAAAAAACCAAACCACAGCGAGGGGGAAGCTCCAGTGAGATATAGTGACAAGTTTAGGATCACTCAGCAAGACAGTGGCAACGTCAGAACCAGAATGCAGGTCTCCAGTGCCCCTCTCCCTGTCTATCAGCTATTAAAATTGCCCAGAAAGCTAATTGCAATGTTCCTGCACAGTGTACCTCAGGGTGGGCTATGTATACAGGGAAACTGGTTTGTATCTGAGTTCACTGTGATTATTAAACTATCCCAGATAGCAACTGCAGCCATGATCCATTGCTGAGCCCTAACAAGCCTTCATCTTTACCAGGGCACTAAGACCATCTTTCCTTTCCTTGCTTTTTTCTGCTGCTCAAACTGGGTACCAGGCACAAAGAAAGGACTGCAAAAATCCTCATATGGGATGTCTGGAGAAAGAACAAAGAGAAAACAGGTTAAGCTGGCCAAGTTACAGCTAGTTTTCTCTGCTTCTGACATGATGAAGAACTAAACACCTTCAAAAATGTCTTACACTGACAGAACAAACCTTGTCCTTTGTGGTAATGCTATCTCATGCTATATAGATCCTCAAATTTTAATCTATAAATCTATATACCTATAAATCTATACATCTATATATATCTATATATCTACATGTCTCTATATATATCTATATGTCTGTATATCTATATATCTACATTAAGAGGAAATCCTTCTGCAGATGAACAAACTGAAACACTGCATTGAGGTCTGTGGCACAGCAGGGAAGAAGCATCAAGTTCTGAAGAGTCCTGCCTATCTGGTTGAGTCTTTGGATACTCAGGACAGGAAACTCCTGATGTGTGTACCAAAGCAGGAAAACTGAAAGGCTCTTTTAAAAGATTTCTCTCCCCACAGAGAAAATATTTTCTGGCATATCTTTGCAATGGAGCTTGTTATATGTTGTCCTATTTATAACTCACAGGTGACCATAACAAGCAAGCTCCTCAGAGGTAGAAAAGAGAATGTGATTTGAATAGAGCTGTATATCACAGTTTGACATTCCCACTCTGGCTATAATTTATAACAAATTGTAGCAGCATAGGTCAATTAGTAAGAAACATTTTGCAGAAAATAAAATTGAACAAATTAAAGTTTCCTTGCGTGTTTTTTTGTTTGTTTGTTTGCTTTGGTTTTTTTTAATGCTTACAGAGAAAAGTGTTTTAGGCTCACATCCTACTAAACTAAGTGGCAAGTCTCATTTTACAAAATGGTTTCTGCTATTCTGACATTCTTAAACAAGGGATTGTTTCAAATAATACAAAATTCAGGAAAATTTTGACTAACAAAGGATACAAGTTATATCACAATTATAGAATGGAACACCTCAGATGTTTACCATTAGAACAAAAAACAACACTGGATTTTCCTATAGACAGCAGAAGTCATCTAAGGTTAAAGTCATGCCAATGAGAATCAGCCTAAGCAGACCAGACAGCATCTCCAGCATCTCTTTGGGTGGGACAGGGCAGACAGTAGGCAGATGTGCACTCTTCCCATGACTGCTCTCCTAAACCTAAGGCATGAACTGCTGCATAATTTCTTGAGATAGACTAAGAGGAAACAGGCAACCTTCTCACTTGGAAATCTCAGAGACAACTGGAAGCCAGTAGATAAGGCTGTCTTCACATACACTGTAGTCAGTTTTACAGGCTGTGAAAAAATAGCGACATACTCAAATGACAATGGAGCCTAATTCCTTCACCAACATAAATGCACAAACAGGGGAAAGAGCAAGGTTGAGAAAATCAAGGGCTGCTGTCTGCAATCCAAAATGCTGTCTGGTGAACACAGGCATGCTCTGTTTATGCCTCTGCAGTCCCATGAAATATTTATTGCTTTCTCTTCTGTGGCTCAGCTATTGTCATCTCTTGCTCTTTTGGGCAGTCTCTTAAAAAGAGAACAGGGCTGCTGGGTTGTTTCAAGGAATCACAGAATCAGCTTTGGTTGGGAAAATACTCCTTTCAAGTAGTTGTAGAGAGGTATAAGGTCTCCAATCAGCCTTCTTTTCTCTGTGCTAAACAACTCTAGTTTCCTCAGCCACTCCTTGTAAGACTTGTGCTTCAGACCCTTCAACAGCTTTGTTGCCTTTCTTTGGACACACTCCAGCACCTCAATGTCCTTTTTGTAGTGAGGGGCCCAAAACTGAACACAGTACTGGAGGTGTGGCCTCACCAGTACGGAGTACAAACACTTCCCTAGTCCGACTGGCCACAGTATTTCTGATACAAGGCAGGCTGATACAAGGCCAGCTGGGCACACTGCTGGCTCATATTCGGCCATCTGTCAATCAATAGCTCCAGGTCCTTTTCCTCTGGGTAGCTTTCCAGCCACTCTTGCCCAAGCCTGTAGTATTGCATGGGGTTGATGTGACTCAAAAGACTTTTTGTAAATTATGATTCTCACAGGATTTAAGGACCCTGACTGGAAGCAGGGCTTTGCCAGAGCCCTGCTGCAGGCACTGATGGGATCTTTGACGTTCTCCTTGTTTCTTGCTGGTCCCCAGAATTCCCACTGTTTTGGGCACCATGGGGAAGCATCTATCCTTCCTTAATGCAGAAGGTCAACCATGGCTAGTGAGCTCCAGTTCAGGGGCCAGACATAAAACATAGGCAGTCCAGCAGCAACTTTTTGGGTTTAACCACCACACAACAAAAGGAGTTTTGAAAGAGTCTCTTGCTTGTGTTCCTTTATCCTAAACTGATGAAACTATCTTGGTTAAGAAACTGAGCGTATGCTGCATTTCCACTTGAAGTCTTAGAAAGTTTCTACTCAGCTTGGAAATCTGCAACCCTGAGGACTATGAAGAAGGAGCCCTGGGAGTGGTGATGAAGGACAGACAGCCTTTTCATCAGTCTTCCTGGTCAAAGGAAAGGGGCTTGAGAAAGCAAAATTGTATTGGGAAAATCAATAAATGGTTGTATTTTTTGTAATTGAGGAATGGTGCCACAGCCAGGGCTTTTGCTTCCTAGACCATGGGACTCACTTCAAGAAACCTGGTCTCTTAGGGGCTGATGGGACTCATCTGTCAGCAAAAGGGGAGAGCATCTTTGGCAATAGGGTTGTCAACCTAGTAAAGAGGGCTTTAAACTAGAGTTGCTGGGAGAAGAGATCCTCAGTCCATTCCACTGGCACCACTTTGAAGCCAATGCCATTAATAGATGCCCTGAGCCCAGAAAAGGATTACAGACCAGCAAGAGAACACCAAAAGGAAGAAGAATGGAATCTCTGCCAGGAAGGCAACCTTACTGTGGGGGCTCAACTAAAAGGCCTCTATGTGAATGCACGCAGCATTGGAAGTAAGCAGGAAATATTACAAATGTGTGCGTGCCTGCAGGGCTGGCTGTCATGTTATTGGCATCACTGAAACACAGTGGGATGACCCCTGTGACTGGAGTATGGGAGTGGATGGGTAGGTCTGGGGGACCTTATAGTGGTCTGCCAGTACCTGAAGGAGGCCTACAAGAAATCTGGAGAGGGACTTTTTCCAAGACATGTAGTGATAGAAGAAGCAGTAATGGTTTTAAACTGGTTGAAGGTAGATTTAGGGTAGGCATTAGGAAGAAATTCTGTAGCAGTGAGAGGGTGGTGAGACACTGGCACAAGTTGCCCAGGGAAGGTGTGGATGCCTCATCCCTGGAAGTCTTCAAGGCCAGGTTGGATGGAGCAACCTGGTCTAGTGGGAGGTGCCCTTGCCCATGGCAGAGGAGTTAGAACTAGATGCTCTTTAAGGTCCCTTCCAACTGAAACCATTTTATGAAACTGCTTTTCCAATCCCAGAAGACCCCGGTTGCAATTGTGGTTAAAAAGTGAGGTTACTTACATTCTGGGCAAGAGGAAAAGAGGGATAAGAATAAGGGGTTTGAAGAGGTGACAGAGTGACTCTACATGCCTTCCATCATCTTTTTCCAGTTGCTATGGCCTACCAGGCTGCTCTCTAGGTGCCACTAGAACCTGTGGAAGAGAGCAAACTGAAGGTACTCCACATTGTATTATTGACAAGATTCCATCACAGAGATGAATTGGAGTTACACCATATTTTAGTGTTTACCCTACCTGCTCTTCCATTTGCTTTGTTTGCAGATGATCTCATTTGTATTGTAGGCACAGATTTACCCTGCTCAGTTCAAATTTCTATGAATAGAATAAACTGAAACTGTGATAAACACAATTATAGCACTTTATTTTCTCTTTCATATTTTAGCACAGCTCTAGCCAGTAAACTGTCTCCTCTCAGGAGAGGAAATTGTCAAGCCTGAATTTTTGTCCAACAGTTTTCAGGGTATATGGTGGGCTCCTATGATTCATTCATGGTGCCCGAAGCAGACACTACCACTCATACCATGATTTGCCATGCTGGGCTGTAATGTAAAATTTATACTGAATGCAGGTCATTAGAGAACAGATTATGAATAATTTCTTACTTGTGCACAGGTTACCTGAAGTCTGTTGCTGTTTTCTCCTCTTATTTATTCAGTAAATAAACAAACAGTCTATACAAAGTCATGAAAAACTCACCCAAAACAAAAAAAACCCCACAAAAGAATAACAAAACAAACCCCACAAAAAGAATAACAAAACAAAGCACTAAAAAATGCCCG
Organism: Heliangelus exortis; assembly: GCF_036169615.1. NCBI lineage: Eukaryota > Metazoa > Chordata > Aves > Apodiformes > Trochilidae > Heliangelus > Heliangelus exortis. Next base: position 29,742,807 of record NC_092424.1, on the reverse strand, counting down.
GGTAGGATAAGTGGAACAAATACACAAAACAGCTACCAGTTCCCTCCTTGATAATTCATGTAGCTTATCATTTCTAGGTGAGAGACAATGGCAGAAGAGAAAATCTGCAGATACCCCTTTGAAAGCTTTCTCCTCCTCAGAATACCTCAGCAAACCCCTCTGCTGAGCACATGAATAAGTGCTTACAGTATCATCACTGTTATGGTGTGATCAGTGAAGGCTCAGCTCCCTGTGGTGTCTAAAAGATGTGCTATGAGTAAGCAGGGGACTGTTCTGTTTCTCCTGGAGAAGAGAAAGCACAGGAAGAAGCAGGAAAAAGCACATCAGTGGAGTCAGGAGTCTGTGTTTGGATGGTGGAAAGGCCAGGACTGTGCTAGTAAGGGGAAGTCATCAAAAGGCAGAGGAAAAGAATATTAGTGATAGAGGGAAGGGCTGGGCAGAAGAGAGCTGGAAAGAAAGAAAATTAAAATTAAGTGAGTGAGCATTGGTCACAACAGCAGAAAGCAGAAGCCATTTGCAGTGAGGAAACCTTGTAAACATCATCAGTCAAAAAACCCCTGCAACAGTCTTACCAGCTAATGAGATTCTTACATGTAATTTTCCACCATTTCTCTAAAAAAAATGAGAACACCCAGGGAATGAAGTTTTTCCTCTTTTTCTTTTCTTCTTTTTCTTTTTTTTTTTTTTTTTCCTCTTTTCTTTTTCATGATACAGTACATAAAATTAAAAAAAGATGAGATGTAGATTTGTAAGATTTATACTATAATGGAATACATGCAAACCCTCTGAAATGTGAACACTATCATAACAATTCTCATTTTCATGATGAGCTTTTTCATTTAGTTGTAGAGGAAATTCTGCACATTTTAATTAAAATACTGAAGTCAAATTTAGAATCCTGGCTGAGGCTACACTCCTATAAAATTGTCTGTGGTCACTCAATACACATTAGGATTCAATTTTTTTCCTCTCTGTGTGAAATTTGAATGAGTGAATTTAAATAATTTGCATTTTTCATAATGATCAGGGAGCTGAAATAATGAAAGGTGATAATGAATATTTCAATTGAAGAATAAAATTACATTGAAAGAGTCTTTAGATTTTTCATCTCCTTTGTTAAAAGATACCAATATTATAACAGTATTGTAATTTTTAGAAATATGTTAGAGATTCACATATTTGCTATTCATAAAATTCATTGCTGCTTTTTTTCAAAGGTGTTTTATAAAGGATTTAGCAAACTCTTTAATCTTTGAAAATAACATTGTAGTTAAATATCTCCACAGCATAACTATCAAGATATGCATCGGCATCATAAAATCCAGATTGGAATTCAGCAGAAGAGCAGTACAAAGGTTATTCTTAAATTCACAGAAACCAGAGGTGATGCTGGATTCTACCTGGCATGAAGATTTTGTCATTTAAGTTTCAGTCCAAGGGTGTCTCTGCTTCTTTCAGCAAAAGACCATGAGACTCAGAATAAATTGATTTGCCTTAGTGGAAGAGGTGAATATCAGCTCAAAATTATACCTTCATAATGCTTGTTTGTGTTACTTGTTTTGACACTCAAGGTGTCCAAATATTAGAACAAAACATGATTATATAGGGTGCTCATCCAAAGTCGAAAATAAGGATCAACAGACTTTGAAACTGTAAAGCAGGATATTATTTTAAAAAGTAGCATTTCTAAGTGCATATCCCTTTAAAGCACTGTCATTATGCTTTTATGATCTAATATCCCCCAGTGACTGCAGGAAGCTCAGAGTTCCTGTGTTTTTTCAAAGCCTTTTCATTTTAGTATTGCTTAACACTATATAATCTGTCATATAATTTAAAAACCAAACAAAACTAATACTCAAAAAATGGAAGGACAGAAGGATTGGCTTCATTCTTGAAATTTATATTTTTTTCCAGTGCTATCCTATGGGATCTTTTGGTTTTTATCATTAATTATTGTAGTCTGATTAGGTCCTTACATTTCTGCTCCCTCATTATCTGAGAACATACAAAGACACATTGCATTTTGGCCATAAGGTACAGAGAACAGACCAGCAAATCTTGTCAGCAGAGCAATCTCCACAGTACTCTTATTGATGACAAATGTATACAATTTAGGAGGCAGATATATGAACATATGTTCTCTGACTGCCAGAGGTCCAGGCCTAATGAGTGCAGAACCCCTTAAATCCTAACCAATTATATTTGCATAGATATGGGACACTGGTATTTGCCAATTATAACTTAAAAATGCAACAGGATTTCCACAAATGATACTTCTTTCAACATCTATCACTGCAGAATAGTTGTCTCAGAAGGAATTACATGTGCTATAACTGTGTAAATACTGGTTTACCTTTAAATGCAACAGCCAGGGATTGCTGCAGCTCTGACCTAAAAAGAGGAATATCAGCATCTCCTAGGTGAGCACATGCTCTGCAATAGCAGCTCATCCTGAAGGAAAGCAGGGCATCTGGGGGAATGGTGGCACTGCCTGGCCCTTGCTGCTGTACAAGTAGCCCTGCACTGATGCTGTCCTTGTGCCTGCATCTGCTCACCCATGGTACCTGATGCATGATGCTGATGAGTAACTGCAAGACAGCAAGCAGGTAGTGTCACTCTGTGTGGAATGCAAAAGGAAGGCTGAAATACATGCATGAAGGACATTGCCTGCTTCATCTGTGTTCTGCTTTCATGCGCATTGACATGATCATGGAACAACAGAGAATGTCTAAGTAAGCACATCTTTTGTAAAATGAATTGATATCTGATGTTAAATAGTAATTAATAGATTAAATTTTTTTGGTTGTTCACACAGTATTGATCAAAGAGTCTGGTATATGGTGACCCTAAAAGCAGGCCACTTGCAAGCAAGAACTATAATTATATGTCAAGGGAGCACATGGGCTTTCTTTGGAAATGAATCATAGAATTGGCTGGGTTGGAAGGGACCTCAGAGATCATCAAGTCCAACCTTTGATCCACTACTGCTGCAGTTACCAGACCATGGTACTGAGTGCCACATCCAGTCTCTTTTTAAATATCTCCAGGGATGGAGAACCCACCACTTCCCGGGGCAGCCCATTCCAATGTCTGATCACCCGCTTGGTAAAGAAATTCTTTCTAATGTCCAACCTAAACCTCCCCCGGCACAACTCCCCCTGACCAACCCTTACCTGGCTACAACCTCCTTTCAGGGATTGTAGAGAGCGATGAGGTCTCCCCTGAGCCTCCTCTTCTCCAGGCTGAACAGCCCCAGCTCCCTCAGCCTCTCCTCATAGGATTTGTGCTCGAGTCCCTGCACCAGCCTAGCTGCCCTCCTTTGGACCTGCTCCAGGACCCCAATATCCTTCCTAAACTGAGGGGCCCAGAACTGGACACAGTACTCAAGGTGTGGCCTCACCAGGGCTGAGTACAGGGGCAGAATCCCTTCCCTGGACCTGCTGGCCACACGGTTCCTGATACAGGCCAGGATGCCCTTGGCCTTCTTGGCCACCTGGGCACACTGCTGGCTCCTGTTCAGCTTCCTGTCAATCCAGACTCCCAGGTCCCTTTCTGCCTGGCTGCTCTCAGCCACTCTGTGCCCAGCCTGGAGCTCCCCATGGGGTTGTTGTGGCCAAAGTGCAGGACCCGGCCCTTGGCCTTGTTGAACCTCATCCCGTTGGAATCAGCCCAACTCTCCAGCCTGTCCAGGTCCCTCTGCAGAGCCCTCCTGCTTTCCAGCTGATCCACACTCCCCCCAGCTTAGTGTCATCTGCAAATTTGCTGATGAGGGACTCAATCTGGAAAAACAAGCAACACAGAAGGCATTTTTGAGAATCAGCCTTCACCTTCAAAGAATGAGAAAAAAACTTCTCCCAAAAGAATAATCATAACTAAACTCCTAGCTATCCAACAAAGACACTTCTCCTTGTCACCTTTCATGAGGTCTCACTTTGCCCTGTTTCTCATATCAATAAAGAAGACAGCTCAGCTTTTAACCAGTTTGCAAACATGGAGATTCACTTCAGAAGCAGGTGCTTGTGCCCATCCCATTTTACTTTGTACCTGCTGCCGTTCCCCATTCCCTTGTTGCAATTCCCCTGCCCATGCTCATCATCCTTCTGGATGCAACCAGAAACAAAATCTGCAAAACACAGACCGATGCCATTCCAATGCCACTGCTGCAGCAACAAACTGGCAAGTGTGGAAGGAATAAAGGAACAGTTGTTACTGAACAAAGAAGTAAATGCTTCCAGAGACTGAACACATCTCCTTCACGACCTTAAGGTCAGAAATATCAAGTTGTTTCTGAACGTCCCTCCATCTGGAAGTGCAATTATGCTAGTTCATCTTACAATGCCTTTGGCAGCTGTCATCTAATTTTTTGTATTATCCTTAAAACTTTTCTAATGGTAAGTATACATGCAGTGAGCAACAATAACCCTTTGTGTAGCAAACAATACACACTTATCCAATTTATTTCTACAGTCTTTTCTCTTTTTCTGAGCTTATTGTCACAGAGGTTGAAAGGTGAGCCATCATACCAGATCTGAAATGTACCAGTGAAACATTCCTTCTTTTTCTCTCCTTCCCTTTCCCCCTCCTTTTTATTTTCTTTTTGTTGTTGTTAAACCAAAGGTCTATGGGGTGATAGTGGTGACCAAAGTGTATGATTGCTCAAGAAACGTAGGGACAGACTGAATGATACAGGAGAGAGGAAACCTTGAGATCTTTGTCCCAGCACCAATCTCTGACTTGCTGTGATATTGCAGCATACTCCAGAGCTGTGATTGTGCTGCATTTTCCTGGAAGTGCCCAACTTGTGGTGTTATAGAAAAAGTAAAAAATGAAACAAAACAAAAGCAAACAAACAACCCCCCCCCAAAAAAAACCCAGCCAACTAAAAAAAAAGTTTTTTAAAAAATCAGTTGACAGATTGATCCACTGTGCACCCTCAGTGCTCTGAATGGGAAATGGTTGAGGCTAACTCTGAACAGAGAGAGGTTCAACTGTTCCATCTGGTCTCTTCACAAAGAACATTGAATCCAGTACATGTCAAATATATAAATTCTAAATTCAGGGAGTGCCTGATCACACATAGTGCTTTTCTCCTTTCATCCTTTTTGTTTGTTTTGTTTGGGGTTCTTTTAACTTATTTTATAATTCTTGATTGATAAAAAATATTAACAAGATAATGGGTGAATAATTGTCCCAGGTATAATCCTGGATCAACCCTGAGGATCTGTTGCTTTTTCTACAACCTTCCTTGGCACAGCAAATATTGGGTTCCATGTTCTTTCTAAATGTCCTTTTTCACGGGTAAAATGCAATCTGTTTCTAGAGAGAAATATTATTTCAAATTTAGCAAGTGCTGCTTAAAGAAAAGGTTACCATTAGATCTAAGCGTGTTAATGCACTGGCACTGCACTCATAATAGTTCTTTATCAACAGAAGATGAGGCTGTTACACTTACTCTACCTAAGCATATTAGCATACATTTAAAGTATGTTTTCATTAGCCTGTAGTAGGCACTACATAATTTAACTGAATGCTCAAAATCTTGGAGTTTTTACGGTGGTTTTAGTTTATGATTTTATCTTTAGGCTATATACATAAAATGCTAAGCATATTTTTTATATATATATATAATATTATAAATATAAACAAAATCAAATTATTATAATAAATGTAGTCTAATGTAATACATTAATTTATACTTTAATTTAATGCCATGCAACTTCATGTAATAAAATATTTTACAATATTATATTACATTATGTAATGAAGTGTAATACAATAGGATACATAATATACATTAGATAATGTGTACTCAGTATAGTATATTTGATATGATATTTGAGTCCCATCAGTATACTTGAGTTAGTGACTTAAAAAAATTCAAAATATAAGTACCAGCATATGCTGTTGGAAGAAAAATTGAAGGTTGGGTAGTATGGGAGAGCCAGAGCTACCAAATGATTAAAGAGTGGCAGGTAGCTTTAGGCTCTGGCACGTGACTGCACACTACTGCTTGAACAGAAATCTCTGCAATACAGGAAGGAAAATAACTACTCATCATATGTTAAGGTCAGGGTAATGCAGGATATCTGTATAAACTCACTTGCTCACAATACACTCTCAGCTGGGAATTTTTGTAGCGATCTTAAGGCAGTGAATCCATTTATAAGGTACTCCTTTTACTGAACATGTTTGCATCAAAAAAGGTAGATAACAGCAATAACTTGAATGAGAAATCAAGCTTACTATTTCAAAGTTCCTGAGATCTCAATTAGACAGTTGCTCTGCCTGTACATAATCTCTTACTGAACTAAACTAATGGTGCTTTGTCCACAGAAATATACCACTGAGACTTTGTATCTGGAAAAAGCAGGACTCCCTGATGTGCAAGCAAGGAAAAAAAAAATAATCCTATTTAACTAACAGAAGAATGGGATGGGGATGGAAAATGTGGATAATAAAGCAGACTAAAAACTGATTGGCACAAAATTTTCACTCTGGTTGTAAATTTCCTGACTGGGCTGCATTTGCTGGGCAGGTGACTAATTAGGTGCCTCTTGCTTTGGAGTGTTTTGGTCAAATGCTGCTCTCACTTACCCAGACATAAATCTCAAGTAAATCTATTGATTTTTCCATAATTATGCCAGCTTCAGTGAGAGCAGAATATGATGCCTTGTTTACAAAATTAAGTTCTGAAAGGTACATCTGTGTATGCATTTTGATTTCCCAATAAAATAATTTTATTGAGCTAAATTTATGCAAATACTTAGAATTTAAATCCAAAGGAGACCTTAAGGTCTTGTATTCATTAAAGATTATGCACCATTTTACAAAAGGTACTCAAGAATACAATATGGAATACAATTAAAAGGAATAAATTCACAGGGTTTTTTTATTTTATAGTCTTCATGCCCTGTGCACATTTCACTGAACGGTCCTCTAGGAGCAAAGAATATATATGCCAAGGGAAGAAGAGGGACAACACTGTAATTTACAACTTACAACTATGTAAGTAATCAATCACAGAGTAAAGAGAATTGGCCAAAGACCATACCAGGAGTGTGAGACATACACAGGGAAAGTAAATGCAATTCTCCTGCACCAGCCCTTCAATGGCACACAAGCCCTTCTTAGTAGGGGAGTTGGGGAAATATCTCTATCCTAACTCCCAGATCAACACACACACACGAATTAGATCAGAGTTACTGCTGTCTTAAGCATATAGGCCTTCATTTACATCCTAAGGTACACCAGTACCTGAGTGTATGTGGCTTCTTGTAGTTTGTTTCAAGTCACTGAAGGCAGAATGATTTATAAAGGACCCCATTCATGGAAAAATTCAACACTGCAGGTGAGGTGTGTGGGGACTCAGAAAAAAAAAAAAAAAAAAAAAATCACATCAGTCTTCTGATATGGGCTCACCTCTAGACTTTCCAAAATATTTGTGCTTAAACCAATCCTGTTTAAAAGAAACATTATAGGATGGCTGGAGATGAAGGAAGTAGTTTTTAAACTAGGCATTCAGAAAATGAGGTGAAGGAAGAACTACAATTCATTTTTCTCGAAGAAACAAGACACAAGTTCCACAATAAATAGATCTATAAATTAACATCTATTATATTTACAAAATGATACGTATTTCTAGCTTACCTTGGAAACCCTGTAGTAATTCTCTGGCAAGTTGTAGAACCATGTTCTAGCAGGAGCTACCGGTCTGTTGGACTCTGGCATAGCAGATGAATCTGCTGACTCACATCCAACTCTCACACCTTCAATGATACTGCCCAGTAAAATGAGACAATTGCCAAAATTATTTCAAATCAATTGGTAGAGAGCCACCACTTCATGAACTAGAGGAAATCCCATACTAGCCACATTGATTTTGATAGGACAGAGAGCACAGTAACACTTTAGGCAGAGTACAGGCAGTGGAAAAGCCTTAATTTCACTATCAGCATATCACAGAGAGACTTAACTGGTGGTACTAACAGTGCAGCTCATAGGGACAACCAACATCACACACAAAGCACCATCCACTGTTCTCTGGAAGGTACAACCATGATTTCCTAACAGGTGAAAATTGGTCTTATAATTTGAAAAGCTATCAACTTTTTCTTTGATATTTTATCTGTTCACCTGAGGGGATGTGTGAGCTGGTACAGTCTACTTTTTCAGATGGCTTCAGTGCCACTTGGATTTAATAACTGACTGCTACACTGCCCAGTATGTTTTGTTCATTTGGAATATAGGACATGCATAATGTGATCAGATTTTTTCTGCATAGCAGTCAGGTTGGAAGCTGCTTTTTATATATTAAATAACAAACAGAATTCTTCTATAGTTCCTCGCTATGCTCCTCCAATTCCCACCACCTTTCCTCTCAACACCATTCTGCAGTTAATGCAGCCAAACGGCATCAGATGTAAGGAAAGCAGGTATTCTGTCTTTGCCAGAAGAAAGATGAACCCATGAGATATGGATATAAAGAAAAGAATGAACAGTTACCTACTTAAACTGAAAGAAATATGAAAGATGCAATTTCATAGTTCACAGTTGCACTCAGGGCAGCAGATCCCTGATCCCTCCAGTTCTGCAATACAAGTCATCCCTGCTAAGTATCCATACAATCCTAACACTAGCAACATGCAGTGCTTCTGTGCTGGTAGGCTGTCACCATTCCAGGGAAATTTGTCAGTGAGACTTCTGCTATCAGGATTGGAAATGTAAAATCTGTAAGAAAAAAAAAAACAAACAAACCATCAAACCCAAAAAAAACCCCACAAGCCAGGGAAGTATAGTTCTCCTTCAAAAGGGAGTAGAAACCCTTCCTAATTATGAATGTAACAGAAATTTTCATTTTCAAATTACCATGCCAAAAGTAATTAAGTCATCTTTAAGGAATGCTTCTGAGTAAAAATTATACAAATAAGTTCTCAATCCTGCTTCTCAGATGAGGAATCACACAGTGCCTTCAGGTAAAAAGGAGGTTTTCAGGCTCCAGTTCAGTGCTTCTCCCTCAGCACAGTGCTGTCTTCACAGAGGACTGATCAGCTGAAAACAAATGGTATGCAGTACTCTTGCTATTTATACAGTACTAACGGGGAAAAACCCCAATCCTCAGACTGGGAAGGCAGACACCCTGTAGCAGAATGTATTGCTGCACCACGAGGCAACGAGACGTGTTTGCAGCAAGCAGTTTGTATGGATATCAGGCTCCCAGGTGCTTCACTATTTTTATAGTTTACATCACCAAGCTATAGCATGGAAAGCTTTTTTCATTGAATTTCAGTGGCTGCACCTGCTCAGAATGCCATGCTGTTGTGTTAGGAGTCAGCTAGATGGTGCTCATGGGGTGGCAACTGATGTGCAAAGTTAGCGCTGGGATTTCGCTCGGGGCCTCTGCCACCGCCTCCGGCGTGTCACACAACCTAAGCAAGTTGTCACAAATGAAAAATCAGGACTGGGAGGAAGGTGATGAAGGATGTAGGTGAAAGAAAACTACATCTCGGGTACTGTACGAGCACAGATCCTTACACAACTGCGTGAGCTTTCCAAGGCTGGGATGCGAGTGTGAAGCTGGGACAGGTTTTGCTGCACACAAGCCAGCTCATTCTCTCCTACCTGGCAGCCTGAAAAGAGCACAGTACTGACAGCTTGGGAAGGAACTGTGTTACTGGAGAGGCCTGACAATTTGGAAATTGCTCTTCCTCTGACAAATAACAGCCCTAGATGTAAGCTTCATTATGTTCTGATGGAGTGAAGTTTGAAGTTAGAATTAATAAGTAGCTTTTAGAGAGCTGTGAAGCTGCCTAGTTTTGTTGGATTAACTATATACTGCAGATAATACCATGTAAAGATACATTATATTAACTGTGAGTAAACATGAAAAACTCAAAGTACTCAGGGATGGCAGACAATAATAGATTTTGGTGTGGACACATTGCTGACGGATCAGTTGACTGGTAAAATACTTATTAATTCTTGAATCTGAAGATCCCTTTGGGTCCCTTGGGCTGAAACTTTTTATGAAAAATTCATTTCAAAATGACAAGCCCATATATGTATTGGAATGGTTGCCTAAGCAAAATCCTAGATCATTTTTTATTCATCTTATATCCATAATTCCATAAATTTTTTAAACTTTATAAAAAAGCTCCTTTTGAGTTGCAGGAAAACAAAATATTTTGAAAGCAATGGTTTATGTTATTTATTGTGATGTTTATTAGAAAGAGAGGTGGATAAGTTAATTCTCAGTGGGAGTGCTGACTTACTTCAAGAAGAGTAGCCCAATTAATTAAGGATCATTTCCTATCACTTTCACTGTACTACAGTCCAGATTCAGAGTACCTGCACTACACAAGATATACATAATAAATAATAACAGACCAGTTACTGCTGTCCTGATGACCTGTAATTCTCACTGAGGAAACACTTCTAAGACTTTGATGTGAACACAATAGAAGCCACAATGCACACAATAGAAGCCACAATGCCTCTTGAAAGAAGGAGAGGAGGAAAAGCATGGAAGAGGCACTGCGCACACTCCAGATCAAAGACAAATGAAGAGACAGGTTTCAAAAGTGGGAAAAAATGGAATTAAATGTATTTGTATCAGAAAAAAGCAATAGAAAAATCACTGATTTAATTCCTAAAGCTGGCAATTTTTTACTCTTTAGCATACATTCAGGATACAGACTATGGACAGACTTCAAGCCCAGATTGACCTCATAACTTCATTATGAGCAGGAATCAAGCCCAGGAAATTTCCCTACTTGACCACTTAACATGCTGAAAGGTCCTGAAGCATTAAAGCACTGCTTTTCTCTCTAGGTGTGCTTATTCATCCTGGGGACCAGCCAGAGCCCCATGCTGCAGTATTCTGCCCTTCATGGCCCTATTGCTGACAACCTCCCCACATAAAGCAGCCAAGTTCTGTTGTCCAGACTCTTATGAAGTTGAAATAAGACTTGGGGTACAGTTTTGGCTCCACTCATGAGGAAGTTGCACTGAAAGATTATTGAGAAAGATAGATGTTTTGGGCTCAGTCGGGAAAATATAGCAACTATTCCATACATTGTCAGAATATTAAGAAATTCAGAAATGTCAGCATTTCTTTGTTGAAAATGTGTATTTGTAAATACAAAAATCTGTTGTCTGAGAAAAAAAAAAACACGGATGAAAGTTGTCTGACTATAATTTTCAGATCAGTGAGTCAAGTGCCTGGAGATATGCTGCCTCTGCTTCTTTGCAAGGCTAAGCTCTCCCAGCCTTTTCTCAGTCTGCTGTCTCTCTTGACTTCCTGAAGCCCACACAGCAGTATCAAGTCTGTGACCAAGCTTTTGTGTTTGTGCTGTCAGTAACAAGACCACTGGACCGTAAATATTCAATTTTTGCTAAAGGTTGCCAGGCTAACTACTAATTACTGTCTTGTACTGCAGCTTCTCTTTCAGCTCTCACTCTGTGCTGCCTTACACTTTCTTTCCACTTAGCCTAGAGAAATGATGGGAAGGACACCCATGAAGTTCAGCTGTGTTCAAAAAGCACACCCATGAAGTTCAGCGGTGTTCAAAGCTTACAATAGTCATGAATACCATGTAGAATAGCAACAAAATGAAAAATAAAATACTCATCCTTACTCAGACTTAAAGATTGAGAAAGGGACTTGAGCTGAGCTCCTGTATGAGACTGCCAGTTATGAAAAATAATACATAAAGGTATCAGCTTTGAAAAGATCTCTACCTTCTTATCTTAAGGAAAAGGTACAATCCTATCTTGTTGCTATGGCAAAGAGAAAAGGAAGCTGAGAGCAGTGCTTAGTATATAACTATGGCCAGTATGTAACTGAGCAGAAGGAGGGCAGGATGGCTAAAATCAGTCCACTGACTCACCAGGAAAGCATCTTCCAGTCCTGAGGTCAGGCCCCTTGAGAAGCAGCAGATGCATTATCAAAACTCCTGGCTCTTTATAGCAGGGCAGCAGTCCTCCTGGGTAGGGCTGCAGGGAGCAGGCTTGCAGAAAGAGTCTTCTCTGAAAGCCTGTAGAAAGGTTGAAAAGAAGGGGAGAAAAAGGAAGATCTTAGAGCCTTTGGCTTCTGCCCATTAACCTCAGCCTTCTCAGGCTTAGACTCAGGAGAAGGACATGGCTAATCACAGAAAATGGCCTTGAGCCACAAGTAGAAGCTTGAGTGGGTGAGCCCATTCTTTGTCCTCATGAGCAAAAGGACACAAGGAAGTGATCAAAAGTGATCGAATGCAGTAAAAAAAAAAAAAAAAAAGCCTTTTTAACGCTCAACAAATACTTAAAATGTTTTTCACGATATGTGGAAATCATTGTTCCAGATCTGAGACTACATGTTCTAAATGTGAACAGACATCTAAATGTAAGACAGCCAGACTTCTGAAAGGATTAGAGGCAATGACTGCATCAAAGCAAGGGAAACTATAAATGGATGCAATGGAAAAGAGGATGCAGAGAAGGTGGTCCACCACTGGACCACTGCCCTAAGAGGGTCAAGGATCTATCTCCTTGGAGATTTTAAAAAATAACTTTCTCCAATGTGGGGCTTGTAAGCCAACCCAAAAACTCAAATTGAAGTTGTGACAACTTATGTAGGAAGGCTGTAGACATGTGTCCTGTTTCTGCTGCAAGTGACTTTTTTGTCCCCTATGCTCCCCTGCTGTTTTTCACCACACTTCAGGGTGCCATGGATGCATCAGCATAACTGCAGGCACAGCCACTTCTCAACCCAGCTACCCAAGTAGCAAATTGCAAAGAAGAACATCACAGGGATAAATTCCAGGTCAAGAGAGTGAATTAAAAGGGGAGAAGTAGAAAAAAAGTCAGTTTCTGCACTGTGTAAATTCATAATCATTAACTATTTTTATTGCCTTATCAACTACGTTAATAAACAATGTAAATAAATACAACTATCAAAATAGTCAATAAATTCAATTAATAAACAGCAGTTACTCAAGCTTGCTCAGTAAAATTAATTTTACTCAGTTTCAAAGTAACTTCCAAACGAGAAAACAACAAAAGACCAAAAAAGAAAACCCTGAACATCACTGTATGCTGTGAACTCCCGTTCTTTAGGAGTCTTTAATGTTTTGGAACATGATGTACAGGAGACACAGTATTTTACAAATAATATTAATAATACATGGTTTTCCTTTAACATGTATTCCTGTCCAACTGAATTTTTGTGAAAGCGAGCTTCAGGTTTTTAAGAAAGAAAAATCTTCAGGTAGCAAAAGAGGAAAACATTCTTGCAGGGCATGGCAGGGCAGTTGGCACAGGCACAGCAAATTCCAGCTGTGCGTAATCAATCCATGGTATATTAACAACATTCACATAGGAGCTTGCTCACCTCAGACCTCGCTTGTGATGCCACTTGCTATGTGAATATCCTCAGCTCCATTTTGCTTCATTTTTTTTTTTTTTTTACAAATTTGTATGATTGTTCTTGTGCTTGGAAAATAAAGAAGGCAAGTCAGGAAAATATGACCTCTTCTTCGTAAGCCTCATTACCACCACAATTTTCTTTCAGCACATGAGGTTGCAGTCAGAGTTGGTCATTTTCCATGAATAAAGATCCAGATTTCCAATCACCTGAAAAGGGTTTCAACTTTTCCAACAGTATGTTCTGAGTGCAAAGTAGCTGTAAAGCATCACATGAATTCTGTGATTATGTGTTGTATCCAGTGGTGCTGACTCAGAACAAGCATAAGCTACAAGAAAAACACAAGGCCTAATGAAGATGAAAGGAAAAATAGTGATAATGAGAAGCAAGGGGCTTTTTTACCCCATAAAGTTCAATTTAGACATGGTTTACTGATTTAATTCCAAAGCACAGGCCCTCATTTATAAAGGATCGCAAATTATGGTATACAGATAACAAGAGAAATAATGGCAAAAGAGTAAAGTGGTTTTCTTTAACTAGTTTCATTTTCTTACTACATTGTTACCCACATTGATCCTTTCTATATATTAAAAAGTAGTAAACCAAGAAGAGTCAGGAAAAGAAAAATTCACTTTGAAATTTTAGTACTTTGGAGGTTAAAAATTTTCTTGTGAAACTTCACAAGAACATTCTATTTCAAACTAACCCTTTCTCTTAGATGTGTTTGCTTTCCATGGAAAAGAGGTAGGTTTTTTTGTTAAACTGGAAAATATCAAGGTGTGTATATAACAGATGAAGCTAAAACCAAAAGGATTTTTTTTCAAATTTAAGTTACTGCAACACCTCATAAAAGTTTTATTTTGGATGGCTCTTATACCTTTTCTATTTACTCCCCTGCAGTGAGCTTGAGCTTCCCAGCTGACCACTCTATGCCACAGCACAGGGGAGCCCATGGCAGTTCCCTGTGCTGCAGGAGCTTCAGTCAAAGCCAAGACATCCCAAGGAACCACACATCAGAGCTATATGGAGAACTTCCTGATTGAAACAACTGATTTTCAGATGAAAGCTTTGCTTCATTCTAGTTCTTTATAATTATTCTAAAATTATTCTTCCCCTAAATAAAGATGACTGGGAAACAGAAGTATTTCCTCACCAAACCTAACTTGTTGAGCCTGTCAGCCCTGGTCATTCTGTTGCCTGCTACTGTTTCCTGGGTAGTGTGGAGCCCTGGGGAGACAGGATCTGTACCTGGAGAAAACACACAAATTTACAAACTTAAAGGCTGCCACAGACCAGTCCTGCATTCAGTCTGTGTTACAGCCTCCCAGTGGCTGCCCACCAGCAGCAATTGCCAGAGTGTCAGTTTTCACGAGGAAGGTGGAACACTGAGAGGTGAAGCATTGTGGCATCAGGATTACCTTCCTGGCACCTACACAGAGGGCTGGATTTGGCTCAGATCCTAAAGGTGTACATCAACACCAGTTCCCAAGTTTTGAAAGATGTACTCTTTCAAGCATAGCTGCAAAAAAAGAAATGGCTTTAAAAAGCCTTGCTGTACCACACTGTAGAAAATCCTACAAGCTTAATTTAGGGAATGTTCAATGCTTTGCATTTTTTATTTATATTGCCCATAAACCTTCCCCCTCAAAGAGGATGGCCAAATATGGTTCCTTTGAATTTCACACAAATGACTTAGAGAGTGATCAGGAAACAATTGCAACTCTGACACTCAATGTAACCACCATACTTTTGGAAGTTTTTCATCCAAATTCAGTAGTACAGCATGAAATTGACTCCAAATAATAACACAGAGCAGCTCCCTCAGGGTGTAGATAATACGTGTAATCACCACAGTCTTTGCCTATTCAAGTTAACACTTCTTAACAACAGATGTAATCTTCAGTGAAACCAAGCTTTTACAAATTGCTGTTAAAATGAATCATGCTTAACTTGTCTAAGTATCTCTTCTAAAGAGCTTATGTTTTCCCTAGGGGTATTTAAATTAGTAATTCTTAACCACTAATTGAGTATGAACTCGGATAACTGAATAGGTCAGCATTGTTTGAGAAATGGGGGCTGAAGGACTTGGCTGTCCCGTATAAGGGGGGTGAACATGTTTGATTTATGTTGAATAAAAACTTCCTGATGTAAAGGTTTGAGGGGCACTGTTTCAGCAGGTCTTGGGGGTGAAGAGTTTCAGGTGATGGTCTCCCAACACTTGAGGTGGAATGGCACTGCCACAAAGCCAATCCAGTCATTGCTCAGGCATGTGACAAATTAGAAAGGAATTCAGTTAAAAAGCTTATCTGTTTTTATTTTTTTTTAATGCAGTAAGTATATGCTACATTCTGACATAATTGAGACAGTAAACCAATATGACAAAAGAAAGGAAATTTCTTGTTGCACAAGTTTTTAGCACAGGGAACAGTAGGCTCATTGCTTTTCAGCCACCAGGTCACTGTTACATGCCAGTGCAGGTACTGAATTTGGCTGAATATTTTAGAAGTCCTCCAAAGCAACAGACCATTACATCCCCTAAGGATTTTGCAGACAGTTCAAAACCGTACTTTCTTATTTTTACACAATGGAAATGGTTCAACAGTAATTTTAACTGTTATTTGGGTTCTATTTTGGTGCAGTAAATTTAGAAATAGACATATTTAACCAGACATAATGCTGCCAGAACCTACTTAATCAGCAGATGAATGTATATTGAAACAAAAACTGTGAGTACAGTTATTCAGTTAGGTATGAATATTGTCATAATGGCTCCAGTGGAGGGCAGGGAAGTGGGGCAGCAAGGAAAAGAAATCACACAAAGCATGACCAATCCCACAAACAAGAAAAAGGAAAGATATAACAAGCACATTAACCTAAAACTCAAAATGTTCTAATTTGTGTGTTAGATGAGAGTTTCTCTGCAAAAGCAAGCTTCTCTTTTTTGAACTTTGAGAAAGCTGTGTATATACTGGGATATACAGAAGCTACTCTTCCTGTTAGAAGTTCAGATCTTCATTCTGTTTTCACCCAACGCAGATTAAAACTCATTCTGTTCCTCTGCCCTCACAAAGCAAAGTTACAAGACAGAAAATTTGCTCTATCCTGGCCCAAACCAGGACACAGAGTATGTGAGATACATGTTCATAGTAACTGGAGTTTCTGGGTATCTTTTTCTGTTTCTCCATCTGAAGGACAAGACACTATAACCAGGAATGGTGAGTACAGTATTTCCTCATGAATTTAAGATAGATGGTGGAAGACTGCACACAAGCTATGCATGTGGTTGTTTCACACACCCTTCCCAAAGGGTGACCACCTGGCCCCTGTGATGGAAAAGGGTAAGTTTGGTGGAGAGATAATTACAAAGACACAGCAGGAAAAGAATAAGGCAAGAAGGGTTCTCTGTTTCAACCCTAGCACAACAGCAACCAGAGCACAGACTCTTGCAATGATAAGCTAGAACAGGTGAAAAAATGCACCTTTTGCTAAGGGCTTGCATAGCTCGTGCCAGGTCACAGTGGCATTCTGAGTTGTGCACTGTTCAACCAGCTTTATTTCAAGACGGGCAAATGTTGCAAGAGGTGAAGTAAAATGCAAAAAAAAAAAAAAAGGCAACATACAAAGGAGATTCGGCTCCAGAAGGACTATCTTTGCTTTTAAAGTTACTTTGTTCTCCTTTGGGCTTGTCTAAAACAAAACCTGAGAAATCCAAATACTTCTAGCATGCTTAATTGAAGGGACTGTGCTTTGGCAACAGGTCTGTCCCAATGCCCTGGTTGTTCAGGACTGACCTTGGCTCAGGATCTCTCTCTGCTGACACCTTAATTTCCTGGCTCAGTCACCAGCAGGAGCTGAGCAGCCCAGAGAGAAAATGCTTTTGGAAACTGAAGTCCTGCATCTGGGTCAGGCCATTCCCAGTCACAATTACAAGCTGGGTACAGACTGGGTTGAGAGTAGCCCTGAAGAGGACTTGGAGGTGTTGATTGAGAAGAAGGTCAACATGAGCCAGCATTGTGCTCATGCAGCTTACAAGCCCAGCTGTATCCTAGGATGCATCAAGAGGAGCATGGCCAGAAGATCAAGAGGAATGATTCTCTGCCTCTGCTCTTGTGAGACCCCACCTTGAATACTGCATAGAACATACAGTTCTGGTTTCCTCACCATAAGAAGGACATAGATCTGTTGGAACGAGTCCAGAGGAGGTTCACAAAGATGGTCCAGGACTGGAGGACCTCTACTATGAGGAGAAGCTGAAGGATTGTTCAGCCTGAAGAAGACTCCAGGGGGACCATAAAGCTGCCTTTCTTCCTGAAAGAAACATAAATAAAGGCTGGAGAGGGACTTTTGATCAGAGAATCCAGTGATAGGACATGGGGAAATGGTTTTAAACTGAAGAAGAGGTTTAGTCTAGATCTTAGGAGGAAGTTCTTCAGCAAAATGGTGGTGAGGCTCTGGAACAGACTGCCCAGAGAAGTTGCTAAGGCACCCTCCCTGGAAGTGTTCAATGCCAGCTTGGATGAGGCATTTAGCAACCTTGTCTAGTTGAGAGGCATCCGTGCCCACGGTAGGAAGCTTGGAGTAGATGATCTCTAAGGTCCCTTCCAACCTAAGCCATTCTATGATTTTACGCTTCTATGAAGAAAGCCTGAAGGAGGGGCCAGGGCAGATATTGGGTCTGCTGAGGGACTCCCCAAAGACCTAAAGCCAACCAAACTATCAGAGACTGGACAGACAGCTGCAGACAACCCAGTCAGGCTTTCTGTCTGGCACACAGGAGGCAAAACAAAAATACATTTGGCTTTTATGAACTTTTCTATCAAAGAACCTGCCTCTTGTTAAAAAGACTGATCTCCGTGTTTCAGAACTCAGTGTGTAAAACACAAACTCATTGATAGATATTTATATATCATACATACCCATCCCCAGAGAAAGACAATCATGAAGGACAGCACACATGCAACAGCTTTGCCAAAGTGCGGAAGGAGCAGAAGGAGGGAAAAAACCTCATTTCCCCAATTTCCTCAGAGGAGTCACCCAGTCTTCATCTCTTCAGTGGCTAGTAAAAAACTAGACTACTTTTTTTTTCCTGATGCACTACAGAGATGTAGCTTCTTTTCCTTACCTTCATGGAAGAAGTTGGTTTTTTTTTCATAGACATACCACTCAACCAGGAGATGATGAAACACTCTGGCAACATTTTTTACTCCAAATAGGTCTGCATCCAAAAAAATATTCTGTGTTACTGACTTCCTCCTCATTGACAGCTAAAAATCATCAAGTTTGCAGAAATGGGAAGGGGGAGGGAAATCTGCAAATTTTTTGCATGAAGAAAATCCACCTTCAAGGCAACTGTAGTTAAAACAACAGCACGTAATCCTTCCTCAGTTAGAAATATCACAGACACACAGAACTTTACAAGGTAGCAATTTTCAGTGAGAAAAGTGTTCTGACGCTGCATAAACCACAGTAATACACCTTTTTGAATGCTGTTTCCAGCAACCCTGTCTACTGACAAAATATTACGGGTATGACTGATAATTCTAGATAATACTAAGGCTGCCCAACACTTTCAGTTTTGAATGTGCTTTCAGCAACTGATGGCTTTGCCAAACTTCCTCGTTCTATCCCACTGTCAAGTTAATTAATTAGCACTGTAGAGTATAAAATACAGCTACAGCTCACTCACTATGCAACCATAGACCTTTACCCAGATTAGAAGAAATTGTAAATGATGAATTGAAAACAAAATGCAGTTATCCATGTCACGCTTTGATCAGGGTTAAGGATGTACTTACAACATTGCTGCTGTTGTGGAAATCTGTGCCAGATCAACTGTCTTTACAGCTTTTGTACATTTTCCCTTACCCTCACTATCAACATGCTTATTCTTAAGAAAAGCTACTTGTGGTTTAGCACCTCAGCTCCCAGAGATGGGCTACTGCAACTTAGGCAAGGGAGATTTCATCCTTTGCTCTCCTGCTTAGACTTCTGCAGGACTGGTGCAGGAGACAAAAGGACAACAGGGAGATTCCAATGTCAGCAGCCACAAAACAGCTCAGCAAGGGCTGATACTGGGGACACAAGAGAGGGAGAGGAGCCTTATGACTGATGACTTGGAAGAGAGAAAACCAGGAGACTGGATGAGTGGTGTGAATTGTTAAGTGGCCACCAAGAGACAGACTGGGAAAGAGATGGAGAACATGAACGAGCAAGATAGCTGGAAGTCAGCAGTGGATAAAAAGAATTGAAGTAATAAAGGGAGCACAGGAGAGAGTGTTCAGCTCAACTGGGCTAAGAATGAAGGCATGGGCACACTTGCAATAACTCTTGCATTGTCTACCCACAGCATTGAGCTACTTCCTCTAATGAGTGGTATGCAAGACATGAACTTACAGAGACAAAACTATGAAAAGACAGAATTGAGTTCTTTATTGAAATTATATTAGAGCCACTAAGTTACACAGATAAAGTAGCACGGCCAGGAGGCTGAAGTGTGTGCAATGCACACAGCTTCTTGGTGGTAGCTGCTTCCTGGCTCTGATGTCTGGAGAAGGGGGGAGAAGCTTGTGTCTGCTCTGCAGCTCTCCCTGTCTCCCCTCTCTGGCCACATACTTATGTTAGGTGCATTCCTGATAAATGCACTTGTGTTTTGGAAGCTTCCATATTGCTCAAATGTTTGAGGTGGAATATAAAGAGGGATGGACTGGTTAAAATGTTTTGAGATGTGGGAAGAAGGAAGTTGCTAAGAAAAGAGACTAATTTGAGCTCCTAAATCTCTCATTACTTGCTCATGCATATTCCTACTCCAAGGCTGAGAAAGAAATCTCTGCATATCCTGTCCTGTCTGCAACTTAAAATCTGGATTCTACGTTATTTCTTTTTTTCTCAGTGAGGAGGCAGGAGATAATATACGATTTCCAGGTCAGGGCTCTGTTGCTTTAGCTGTGGCTTGAGCTACACACACAGGTGCTGGGGAAGATACTCCTGAATGTGTTCACATTTTCAGTTATGTGTGCACAGGGCTAAGCAGGTTCTCCTTATGTCCTTTATCCTCTCAGGACAAATGAGCACAGCTAAAATCTGTCAGAGCCTTGAGTGCAATCATTTAGTAAGAAACATCTGAAGAACATCTGAAAGAAAAAGGTAAATAGAGAAAGAGAAAAGACATAGCTTGCTCCAAAGAAATAACATTACTCATTTGCCCCTCACCTCCCTGTCAGCCATCCGCTTCATGGAGCAAGTAAAAAATCATGATCCATAGGGTAATGGCACTGCTAAGAAAGGTTTCTAGATCTACTGCAGGGGTCCTATAGTTCACAACATTGCTCTTGCTCAGCTCTGATGGCTGAAACCTCATCTTTGTAATCTATGTCCTCGCTGTGGAGTTCTCTGCTCTATTTTGCATTCTGTAGAACCTTGAATTAGAACCAAACGACTCTTCCTAATCTTAGGAAGTTACCCTCTCCTTTGAGGATTACTCACTTCCTGGTATACTGAAGTTGAAGGATTAAGTAACTTCCCAAATATAGAATCTATCACACCCAATCACACACACACTGCTGCCTTCTTAAGTGAAGCATCTGAGAAGGAAAATGAGATTACAAATTTAGGAGTATAACGAGATCAAGTTAAATTCACACCATTTCCCCGTCTAGGCACAATCTATGTCATTAGACAGGATTAATTTTTTTTGTTGCAGTTTCTAATCTCATTATACCTTTTGTCACAAGAACGATTCATCAGCATTTTAATACTTAATGCTATGCATTTTGTGAAATATTGTATTATGCTCTGACATAGTGCCTTCACTTGACTTTGCCAGTATTCTGTATTTTCATTAGCTGGTATTCCCTCCCTCATGCCATACAACTCAGCACACCTATAAATAGAAAGACCAACCAACCAAATCACACAGTACTGAAAAGGTCAAAGTACTATGCTAGATTACTGTAATTTAAAGAATACTGTTCAAAAAGTATTAGAAATTTGATGCCTTATTTATGTGACAATGCAAGTAATGAAAATAGAAGGCATTGAAAAATGATCACATTATTACTAGAAATCACTGGGAGACTGAGGGACTGCAAACCCCTCAGTATCTTTATAGCCTAATATAAATTCATGTGATACTTTAAGTATGTATCTACCTCTTATGCTACATTTCTGTGTCTCTCACCAGAAAGATTATGGTCTGTTCACTACTTATTCAATGTTTTTTAGACACAAATATTTTAAGAAGCTCCTACAGTATACTCATAATATTTTTGTCACAACCTCCTTTAGCTAACCTGTAAACAAATTTAGACTGAAAAAAAAAAAAAAAAAAAAAATCAAGCTAAGGATTATTATTACTGGTCATACCCACAATAAGAGAGTAAGAGAATTAGGGCGTGGTTCTCAAAATGTATGGAAAGGACCTGTTTGAGCCCAGTGGCTGTGCCACGATTCCAAAAGTACTTTCAGAGTAGCTGTGAGCACAGCCTGTGTTGCAACACGTTCACCTTCCTGTTTCCCCCACAGACATCCATGTCCGTATGGCAAAACACGTGTGTCCTGAAAACTGCATTGTCCCCTGCCTCTTCTCCACACCCCAGGATTCCTAAGAGATCACATACACACTGCCCCAACACCTGCAAATCCGCAGTTACCCCCTAGGCCCAGGTTCAGTCAGCTGTAAGGTGCCTGGTGGGCTCCCTGGATCCTCGATCCTAGTTCCCAAAGCTGTTTGATGCTGCAAAAGTCTCTCACTAATTTGAAAATCAGACTCCATGCCAAGTCATCTTCAGGCATGCAGTTTTGTAGTGAAATGAGGCAACCAGGTGGCACTAATTGCCAGGTAGTGGACACTGATCACCACTCCCCATGTACCACCTAATCCGGTTATGTTTTTATTCATTTCTTGAGTATGGAGGCTTCCCAACAGGTCGCTGACCTCCTGCCAAAGTTCCCATGTGGCCGCAGAGAATGGAAGGTAGGAGAGTTCTTGCTCCTTCGCCCGTGTCACCAGCTTCTCATTAACAGGGGTGCTTGCTGACAATCCCATCTTTCCTTTTTTTTTTTTTTTTTCTTGGTCAAACAGTGGTAGAAAAGGAAAGGTAGTGGATCTTCTTACCTGACTCCTTAGGTTTTCTGCTAATGCTACTTTGCACCGGACTAGCTCCCTTTCTCCTGATTCACCACGGGCTAGATTGAGGTCTATGCCCACATTCTCCACCAGATGTAGCAAGATGAACCTCTTTTAGGGCACGGCGCTCCAAGGTCCAACCAGGTGTTCCAGGAGAAACTCACGAATAGTGCTCTGAGTCTGATGCTCTCAGGGCTGAGCAGCCTGAATCCGCACTACTGCTCCAAAAATGGCCTCCCTCTGGCTTCCTCAGGTGTGAGCTTTATTGGCCCCCTAATCCTGCTCATGTGCAGTAGGGGCCCATCCTAACCAGGCACAGGTGGGCTTAACACAAGCTCATGCCCACTGCCTGGCAATTAGTGCCACCTGGTTGCCTCATTTCACTACACAGTTTTACCCAAAGTACATCTGTGATCTTCAAGACTAGAAGAGCTAGTCCCAGAGAGAGCAGTCATGTCCCCCATCCTCATGACTCCACATGTTCATGGAGCAAAAGTGCATGTTTTTAAGATTGTCTAGAAAAAAGAAACAACCAATGTAAAAGGAGCAAGGAGAGAGGGTATCAGCTTGGATTTTGAGATAGCTGCAGGAAAACTGGACTTAGTACATAACCCATAGGGCACTCTCCAATATGCTCCAGACCACACTGAACCCCTGAGCAAGTTCAGGCATCCACAATCCAACAGGCTGGGGTAGCCCAGCATCCTGCCAGGAAAGACTAATCTGGGCTAACCTGTCTCTAGCTAACATGTTTGATTAGAACCTGGCATCACAGAGGTCTGTATGTTTGCAGAATAAATAATTATGACATTTCAGGGACTTTATTCATGGAATAACGTACTGGCTGACTTGAGAAGAAAAGTCAGTTAATACTAAACAGTAACTGATGACCTAATTTGTATTTTATGAGCCTCATTGTCTTTCATGAGAGAATATCCTTTTCCCAGTAAGGGGTGATGCCAGGATAACTCTTTTTGAGGACTATTAATGATTTCCAGTTTGAAACACGACTGTTGCAATAATGCAATGAAAGATTCTCTAATGCTGGGCATCCCTCTCCCCCACTGAGTCCCTGTTGAGAGAACAGAGAGGTTGGACTACAGCAAATCTGCAGTGTCTGCAGGCAGCATATCTGAATAGCCTCAAACAACCCACTCCCCTCTATGATGCTAGTTAGGCACTAATATGGCACAGTGAATCTGTAGCTTCCATTTTTCATACATGAGATTTGACATTTGCTTTTGGGTTTGTCTGGGGTTCTTTTTTTCCCTTGGGGGTAGGATGTGGGGTGAAGTTTTGGGACATTTTTGGTTTTTTGGTTGGTTGGGTTTTTTGGTTTTTTTTTTTTGTTTTTTTTTGCTTGTTTCATCTTTTGTTTTTTTTTTTTTAGAAAAGCACCTGACAAGATTCTATTTAAGGCCTCATCTACCTAAAAATAGTGTCTTGGTAGCCCCTGCCCTGAGAGTCACACCTCTAATATAGATGCTATTATTCCAATAGCAAGGTGGTGCACACTGCTAACCAGCTCACGGAAGAAATAATTGCACTCTACACGTGTTGCACAAATTTCAGTATAGCTAGAAAGCTAAGGATAAACCCTTACAAATGACTACATGCCCACAGGTAAAACAAGTCAACAAAAAACCAAAGAAAAGACAAAACCAAAAACAAACCCAAGAACAAAACCCCCAAAACAAACCCCCCAAAAACCTAGGCTTTATCTTTCTCAGCAAAGGTTACCCAGGAGAGAGCGAGCGAGGAAGAGATGACGTGGAGCATCTCCCAGCTGATCTGTGCCTCCTGCAGACTCCCACTCTGGGCTGGTGCCTTGGCACTGTGCATGAAAGGCTCTGGGCCCTTGGGGAGAGCAGGTTGGCAGTGGGTGGCATGCTCCACTGTCCACCTACTCCCAACAGATTTGCTGGTGCTGGGGGCGTAGAAAGCGAGCTCCACCTGAACAAGCTGAACCCTTACAATTTTGGGATGATCGGCGGGGAGGTGGGGAAAATGCCTTATGGAATATTTATTTGAATTTTGTAACGTGGAAATTGGTCTGCGAGCAAAGTGAGAAATATTTAGAAAGAGCTGTAACAGAAATTTATCCTGGTTATGTTTTAACGTGGAAAAGGACAACAGAAACCAATGTTATCTTGAAAAAATATAAAGAGAACTGATTTTACAACAAGCAGAAGGCTTATTTCTTTTTAAGTATAAACAGTCTGATGAGGAGGAAGAAAGGCAGAACTATAAAAATCAGCCAAGCCAAGGAAAAAATGGGTAAAAAAAAAATAGTCTGCAACAGTTTGCAGAGATTTTTTTCTTGTACAGCAGTATCCAAATATAATTTTCTTAAGGAATAAACCAAATGAAATATTTCTGTTCCAAAAGACCACAGTATGGAACAGTATAAAAGGAAGGTGTACTGCAGGAAGAGAATAACCTTTAGCCACAGACAAATTTTTTACCTTGGGAAACCAATCTTTCTAGCCCCCTTACACAGTCAATGGGAAGAGACCCACAGGGCAATTCAATACCCATAAACACAGGATGCTTTCTTTACAGTAAGAATAAAGGCATTAAAAAATCACAAAACATTGGTCATTTTTTTTGAGTTAGACTACTTGGATGCCTGGGCTGAATTACAGATGGAACAAACATTGCTGTCTTCAGGGGAAGATTAGGAAATGGGAGTGAGGATACAGCATCCTTGTTTGTTCCTTCCCCCTTTTTTCTCTTCATTAAGTGCAGCATTGTGCATTGAACTCCTGTCTTTCCACTCATTCTCTTTGCACTTTTTTTCTTCCCCTCAGTTCTTTAATGTTTCTTTTCACTCCAGTGCCATGGGCAGTCCCAGGCAAAGGGGTCTCCTCGGCTTCATGCTTGCAGAAGTTCAGAGTACCCCCTGCTTAGTTCACAGATTTCCTTCCCCACTGCTGTTTTCTACTGCTGGAGAGCTTCCAGCCATAGGGAACAACTTTTTACCCAGAACAGTAACCCGTTTGCACTTGCAATTGAAGTGTCCTTTGTTCATCAAGTCTCTAGTACCAGGGCAGACATTTTGTTCCCAGGGAAGGCCATATTTAAAGATAGTGGAAAAATTAGTGTGGAGGCAACCTAACAAAATATTTAAATTCCAAGATTGTCGATGACTATAATCAATGGTAAGAACAGACATGGAGAATGTAATTGCTTCTAACTTGAACAACATACGATCTGCCCGCTTTTTATAGCTACCAAAAAGGCAAGATTATCTAGATTTTCAAGTGAACAATTGTCTAAGTGGATTGACAGAAAAAATAATATAAAACACGGAATGTATAGCATACTTATTGTAGAAACAAAGGGACAGGGAATGCTGTTATTACTATATAAAGCTGCTGAATCTAACAGTATAAATTCAATACAAAGCATGAACTACTTTTCCACAATTGTACTTTGAAGAAGCAGAGCAACCTGAATTGCTCTGTTTCTTTTTAAAAAGGTTTAATTTTAAAAGTATGTATGTATATAAATTCCAACAAACCCAGGATTCTTCTGTTTTCCTTTCTACCCACACTATATCTTGAGAACACTAATTTCTCCTCCCTTTGTATCACATTTCCTTTTAGGACTCTGCCAGAGCTGCAGTTTGGCTTAGCCAGCTCATTGCATTTAGAATTATATAAGCAATCATTTACTTAACTCACACCTATAAATTTTAGCTGAAAACTTATTTTCAGATTCAAACTTCTGAATTCACTGGTTACTCATAATCCTTTTTAGTAGAAGCCAGGAGCCATATCACATGCTGTGTTTTGCCACCTGCTGCAATACAGAATTTCTGTAAGTGACTCCAAGCAGCATGCGAACTATGGTTTATTTTTGGAAGAAAATTCTCAATAAAACTTCAGTATTGCTTACAAATTTCTGCAAAAAATAAATTGATTAATTCTAATTAATAACATTGACTTCCTGATATTACTTGGCAGGTTTTAGGGATTTCTGAAAAAAAAATAGGAAAAGGAGAAATACTCATTGAATAATGCATGCTTTGTAGTGTTTTACATCAATTTTTCAAATCTCCCTGACTCATAAAAAAGCAAGCATACTCAGAGCTGAAGAAATGTGGTACTGCCTGGGCTTCATTCCACACATGCTGAAGTGACATCTTGAGATAAGACTATTCCATGAAACACAAGGAAAATGTACCTGACGTAGCAGGAATACACCCAATTTGGACTGATAACACAGCACATTTGTATAGCAGAGTATGGACATGAGGAAGCCTATGCCAGACTACAGCTGACAAAGAAGAAAAAGGAAATAATGGAACCAAGTTGAAAAGCAGGTGAAATTCTTCATGGCATAGTGAAATTCACCCAGTGATCACTACTATAATTTTTCAATTTTTTTCATACAGGCAATATTTAAATAATCTCCTGGTGTTTCCCTTTTATCCTCCCCATCGCTCCCTCCTCTTACGAGCTTCTCGCGTCGTATCTTTTGTTTCTTGTTCAGTTGTGAAACATCTTCCTACATACATGAGTAAGGCCACTGAATTCCACACACTAAAAGATGAAACAATAATCTGTTTTCTATAAGTGTCTTGACTAGGAGACTAGGACTTCCCTTCCCACTAGGAAGGGAAGGGAGAGAGCAAGTAAGAGTTCCTGGCAAGACATATTTTTCTATTACTTTACATCTAATGTACTTGTTATTTACATGAAATCCATCTGCTACAACATCCTATGCCCTACAGAACCCTTACAGTTAAAACACATTAAAAACACATTAATGTTTTTTTCCATACTGTGACATGTATAATAGGGAAAAAAGCTATCAGGACCAGGCTGTCAGTCATACACAACAGATCAACTGCTGGGCAGGCATGGATATACATGCATTTTAATCCATTAAAGAATACCATTCGCATAAAGCAATACAAGTAGACATAAAAAAGGAGATTAACATTTAACCCGTGTTTTTAGCACTTCCCAAATTTTTTGCCCTTTCAGGAACTCATCTCTTCGGAGCTAGTAAAAACAAGGCACGCTAGAAAACAAAAAAATGAAACCAAAACACCTGTGAAACATTGGCTCATTTTTTCAAATATCTGAGAGGAAAATATAACCATTTTGTCATGGTTTAGGCCCAGCTGGTATCAACCAGGGAATTGGTTGATACCAGCCCCCCCACTGCCACTCCGGGACAGGGAGGAGAAAATCCACCTAAAGGCTCCTTCATAGAGACAAGGATAGGGAGGTTTGCAGTGCCCACTTATGGTAGCAGGAAAAAAACAACACATTCAACTTGAGAAGGAAGAAATAAAATTAATTTAATCTAGCAGAAGAAAGAGAAACCTCGACCAGATCCTAATACTTTCCCCCCACCCCGCCCTTCTCCCCGGTCCCGGATCCCTTCACTGCCGCCTCCCCTCAGGGCACAGGGAGGGGCAGGGGGGGGTTAGGGTCAGTTCCTCGCACGCTGTTTCTGCCGCTCCTTTTTCCTCAGGGAGGACTCCTCACAGCCTTCCCCCCCTCCAACGCGGGGTCCCTCTCATGGGGGAGTCCTTCAGGAACCCCTGGCACATGAATCCCTCCCAGGAGGTGCAGTCCCTCAGGCACAGACTGCTCCAGCCCGGGCTGCACAGGGAGTCAGTCATCTCCCCTGCTTCGGGAGCAGTCACCTCCCCTGGCACGGGGTCCTCCATGGCTGCAGATCCACATCTGCCGCTCTCCGTGATCCTGCACAAGCTGCAGTTCCACGTCTGGCCACCTGTGACACTTCAGGGGCTACAAATCCGCACCGGGGTCCTTCAAGGACTGCTCTACTGTGCTCCTCCATGGGTTGCAGTGGGACAGCTGCCGTCTCACCATGGGCTGCCTGTGCATTTTTCACCCTCCTTCTCTGACCTTGGTGTCTTTTCTTTGGCATTACTCCTTCACTACATCCTCAACTCTGCTCTACAGGTCATTTTTTTATATCTTTGTAGTTTTGTTTTCCCTTTCTTGACTATGTCACTCACAGAGGCACATCCAGCTTCCCATCTCTGCTCAGCCTTGGGCAGAGGCAGGGCCAGAATTGGAAACGGGGGAGCTTCCAGCAGCTTCTGACAGGAGCCACCGCTGTGGCCCCCTGCTTCCAAAACACCACTGCACTGGTACAAGACACATTTACAGGAGCAGACACATTAAATGCATAAGCAAACCTTGATTTACCTGTATAAATTAGTGATTTGTCAAAGTCAAGTGTCTTCTCGATCATTTAGTTGAGCATATATATGTAGAAGGTTATACTGCATGACTGGCATGCACTGTATGAGAGAAATATCTCATTATTTCAATTCTTTTATATTCAGAAGCAGAAGAATAAGAATGTTTACAAAATATGGACTTGCCTGCCCCACTCAAACAAATCTTCCATACCTTGAGATTTGTTATTTGACCTTTCCTCCGGTAAGGTTAATGATCAAGGAAAGAGAATGTCCAGATAAAAGAATGAAAATATAAAAAGCAACAGGATCTTGACAACAATATGTACAGATACCTTGCCTTTTAGTGGTTTACCAACTGCACTCTGGTAAGTATAGTTTTATTTTCTCTTGCCTTTGCCATCAAAATGTTTCTTACCAAATTTATATGTTCCTCAATAATACACATAGAGAAGCGAAAGGTCTTTTTGATCAGATGAGAGGTTCCTTTGCGAGTTATCTTTGACCACTTATTTAAAAGACATACAAAGTGTCTCAGTGTGTGCTTGAACTGCTTCCGTACTTGTTTTATTGAATCCCTGTCACTTCGTATTTAACTGCACATCTTCTAGCTGTTTTCATAAACACACCCTCTGACGTGCAGTATGCTGAAGAACATATCATGCTTGCTGACATACTTTTCATGAAGGAAATCCTTACAATCATCTGGCCAACATATGAAGCTACATTTGACCACAGGGCATAGAATGAGAGAACCCTCCTTATGACAGGAAATCAGAAGGTCCATACAGTCTGTGAAGGAAGAGGGGGAAAGAAGCACCAAACCCCACATCTCTATCAGAAATACTGAAAATAAAAATAAATCATTTCTAAAGGCCTGAGGTTAAAAAGTCCCAAATCCCAGAGGCTAATGTAAATGGAAAGCACCTGGCATCCATTTGGACCGGTGCTATACATTATTCAAAATATATACATTATATATATGCATTATATATACATTATTCAAATCATCATCTCTCCCTTACTGGTTTCAGCAGAAAGAAGAAATTGGTGCTAACAACAGTATTTTGGGGCTGGCAATAGTAACCATTACTAACTGCTGAAACCAAATCAGAGTCTATTTATCACACTGATTACACATGCAGATTGATAAAGATGGGAAAAGATTCAATCTGTTACAACATACTCCACAAGATCTACAGAAGTGAAGACAATAAAAGGTAAACAGATGATTCATGAAACATTTGAATTTAGTCATGTGATATTGAGATAAGAGTTCAGATATTTTCCATATTGAGTTTTCTGAGCTCAGGTTCTGTTAAACTACCAGGCTTTGCCTTCTGCTGTGAAAGGGGAAAAGCACCAAAGTCAACAGACATATCATCTACAAAGAAAAAAGTCAGGTACAAATTCATACCAAGACCCACAGTCCAAAATGTTTTCTGTATTTTAAAGTCGGCTGGGGCTCCTTTATGGCAATTTTTAATGGTGCCAGAACACCTGCTCTCCTGACAGAAAATACTAAAAATACATACTACAAAAATAGTACTGGTTCACAAATAACTTAGTAACGCTTAATTGAAGTATCTACATAAAAGAAAATAACATCTCTGTGATATGTAAACAATTTAACCACTTACTAAAGAACTCATCATTTCAGAAAACACAACTGATCTATGAGCACAGGCTTATTTTATGATCTTATTCAGCAGTCACAGCTCAGGGTATACCACACCACCTATTTCTAAAACAATCTTAGGTATTTTCCCTCTAAGCTTTATAGAAATTTGTCCAGCCCTTGCCATTCACCATATAAGAGGGTTTCTTAGGCACTGCCTTAGTCTCTAATATATAGGATTCATGTATCCACTCATAACAAAATCCTATTGCCTTATGACATATGTCCACTCTGAAGACCACTTCTGGAAGTTTCCCAATTTTCAAATCACCCACAAGCTTTGTACAAGTTTCCCACAGTAGTGAATCCAGGAACAAGAGTGTGTGTTCCATATTTCCGATTGAATGACAATGTTTCACCAGTCCACCCTCAAAGAACTACAGTGAAGAATCTGAAGACTAAAGTCAGGAATATGGTAATGGATTAGCAAAACAGAAATACAAATTTAGTATTTTTAGAGGGGGGAATGACACTCGCACATCAATCACAGGGAATTAGCAGTGGCTGAAATGGTCTCTCCAGCTAGGCTAGAGGAAAAAGCAGGTTTAAAATAGCTACTGCAACTGTAAGAACATGGTGGATGTACCTCCATGAACTCCCTAAGTTGTGCTGTTCTGGGCAAGCTGTCATCGTAGTGGGAGACTTTGAAAGAGTGAGGGGATTCATTAGTGTTGCATACAGCTGTAGTAAGGCACAGGTGTTAAGTCTCTGTGTGAACTTTTCTTATCCATTGTTTGGAACATTTTTGTTAGGTATAGATCTTCTGTGATCTTTAAGTGTTATAACAAAGCTGACTTCAGTAAGAAAAACAAACCAAGGCATTCACTTTTCTGAGTACAGAACAGTTGATAAAATCAAGCTGGACCACTGTATTGGTGCCTACCATGGCAGCTGGTTGACAGATGAATAAAAGATGTTATGCTGCTCCTTAGCAACAGAAAAGCACCTCTGCTAATTATCACAGAACAACTGATTGCAACTTTAAGGAAAGCAGTCTATGCTAAAGAAACATCATACATTAACTGAGCTGTTTCAGGTTTGGGCAGACAACTGGACAGCGATGAGAAGGTATGAGAAGTCCAGGATGTTCCTATTCCTAGTATTACTGCTACTATTAATGCTATATTATAAATTTTTCCCTATTTGTGCATTTTCTGTACTTTTAACTGGCTTCTTCAACTGAGCTACAACACTGCTGAAAAGTCAATCTGACATCCCAGCCTCAACCTGTGCTTGCCATGGCAGCTTTAACTCATTCCTCCTTTAATGTTGACTGTAGAATTATTCTCCCAGCACTTCCTCTTCTTGCAGATGTCTTTGTTTAAATCAAATATTCTTTAGCATCTGCCAGATTTCCCCTATGTAAATTCATACTAAATACACTTTACCTCTCTAAGCCTCATCAACTATTGCTCTAAATGCATCCTTTCAAAAGAAAAAAAAAAAAAATCTCCACCTACTTTTAATATGTATCAATAAAAGGAGGATTAGAAATTAGTATTCTTAGAGTCAGTTGAAAAAAAAAATTCTGTCTCAGTTTATTCAACCATAAAATGGCTATAATATTTGCAATATCTCCTATAGTTAAGGAGCTTAATGTTATTAATTCAGTGCTACTGATTTTGACTTGCTACAGGGAATATATAAACATTTCCATGCAAAGTCGATCTATATTTCTAAGATTTGTAGTTTGTAGTCATTAGAATAACATTATTTGCAAGGTTGATACCCCAGTCCTATGGAGTGGAAAGTCATATCTACATTATAGCCCAGACTATATATTTGTTAGTTATTCCTTTTAAGTAAGTCGGTAGCATTTATTTTGTCCTACGGGCAATATTATTAATAAATTCTTACTGCCAGTAATCTTGCATAAATCTATGTAGAAACCCATTGTTTTAAAGAAGTTTTGTTGTGTTGGTTGTTTTTTTAACACAGAGGGAAGAATCTTTTTTCATATAACTGCTTGAACAAAGGGAAGAATCAGTAAGATAAAGAATGTCATCTTAACATATAGCCACGCAATACTATTTCTAAAATTACAGACCTGAAGTTGTTATTTAAAAAAAAATATATATATATCTTACAAGTTTTATTCTGCAGGCTGTATTTACTGTAACATTAATGAGTGAGAATTTCTGCAGTCTCTCTAATGGAAAGAGGGTTGCATTTAGCTGTACTTTAAATCTTCTGTAAGAATTATTTTGATCTGTACATGGGATGCCTGTCAGCCATTTCCAGGACTAATTGGACTAAAGTATGGTATGACCTAATTTTTCAGCATATGCCACAGAGTTCTGAGATTCCTCAGTGCTGCAGTCTTTTAGGAGTTTTGTTGTTTTCTATTAGCTCTTACTTTGTTGTATCCAACTGCCAGCAGAGGGAGAAAATGTGATATGAAGTATAGAAATGTAATACAACACACTGTCTCTCATCTGCACTATTGAAATAATTATATGATATGGTTTCAACCATTTCTTTTCTAGGACAGGGTACGCTCACTGTCATTTCCCTAGACTACAAGTAACCTGATTAATTGCTGGTGTTTCTTTCCCCCCTCTCTGGTCTTCTTCCCTCCTC
Source organism: Heliangelus exortis (assembly GCF_036169615.1). Classification (NCBI taxonomy): domain Eukaryota; kingdom Metazoa; phylum Chordata; class Aves; order Apodiformes; family Trochilidae; genus Heliangelus; species Heliangelus exortis. The sequence goes on along the minus strand of NC_092424.1, from coordinate 29,709,839 downwards.
TCTCCTTTTGCCTTCCATCCATGCAGGCTGAATCTTTATGAGAGGTATAAATAGTGAGTTATGCAGAAGGCTTTATTATGAAACTAGAAATCATTTCATAGACACTAATGGGAAAGTCTGCCTTTTGGAGAGCTCCACATTTCTAGATACCATTTCCTCTTCTCAAGGTCCCCTAATGCAATGAACCAAGGAAAGATGGGAATTGCTTTACCTCTCTTATGCTTTAGAGATGTGTATATAAGATGGGCTGCCAAAGGGCTCTATTTTTTTATTTTTTTTTTTAAATACTAGCAGTTATTCTTCTATATAGACTGGTTTATCTTTTATTTAACAATTTCCCAAGCTGAATGGTACACATGCAGTTATTTTAATCAGAGATGTCCACATTTTCCCCTAAGGCTCCCCTCCCCACATATGTGCAAGCACAGACACACATAAAACCATATGATATGCTGTTTAAATAAAGTGCTTTCTCATTCACTCCTTAGGCATAAAACCTGTCAGTTGTAACAGAGACAAAGGGCAGACAGCTCTTGTTACTGTCTCATTGCCTCTTAGCTTCTGGCACTTGGAGGCTTGGCTGGGTAGGTCAGGTGTTTGGTCCTCTCTGTGTGGATCCTCACCCTCCAGGTGAGGACAGAATTGTAACAGACAAGTAAAATGCTCTCAGTTCAGGATCCCTACCCCCATCTACTGCCTGGAGCATGGTATTATGTACCACCTGCTTTAAATGAGGGGCTGGGCATGCATCAGTACAACTACAGTGTGGAGCTCCCAGGCATGAATTACTTCCTTACTGTTCTCATATTCCTAAAGCAGTCTGCCCTTCAGGTCACTCTGCTCTTTCCAGCTGTAGCATCTTACAGACACAGGTGATCATGGACCTAATAGCAAGGGATGGTAGTGCTAAATCATATGACACTTCCAGCCGACTACACGTTCATCTGAATCAGCTGATGTTTGGAGAATTTGTGTTCCAAGGTTGAATTAAACCAAAAAATGGACAGGTGAAAACCAAAAAAACCTTAGGCACTCATTATCAAACACCCTCATTGATAAGACACCAGAAATAGCACAAACCCTGAGAGAGGTCCTTGCTCTTCCAGCAATCATGGGTTAGGTTCCAAGTCTTCTGTGCAACAGATCTCAGTTCCTGCTGCTACAGCACTGGCTTCTCTGAAACAGAAATTGAGACAAACCCTTCTCTTTCCACTTATGTCCGCTTAGATAAAAAGGGTGTCCAAAACTTTAAGGAGAGCAGCTTCAGAAGGCAGAGGTCTTGAACAGGACTGGAGAGAAGAAATGAGAGGCAACAACTCAAATAGTAGTTTGGCACAGGGGAGAAAAGCTCTACAGTGGTATGTAGAGAAGAAGTCTGAGATTTAATATTTGTATCATATGAGGTATATTATCATAAATTAAGTTTGCTGACATCAAAGGCTGTTGCAACCATGCAGGTGCCATCTTCACAGTGGGATTGGCAGAGGAAAAGGTTATTCATAACATCAGACCAGGGCTGCTACTGAGACATAGCAACAGCAGCAACAATCTGAACCCTCAGTCAAGGGGAAAACGGCCATAATAGATTCAGAGCAGAAGAGGCTTGTTGGCAAGACCATGGAGGACAGACACGAGCTGACTCCCACCCTGTTAAATGAGAACTGGATATGAAAAAAACTTGTGAGGTTTCTGTGCTTTTTAGCCTGGCAGTGCAGAACACCACAAGGCATGGGGCTGTTATACACCTACAATCAGATAGGGCTATGGTTATACTGACTGGTGATAACTAAAGCAGTCTTTTTTCAGGGGAAGGTCTGTTTTGGGGCTGGTTTACTTGCTGCAGGACACTTGCAGAGCCAGAAGCCTTCCCTGCACAGAGCTAAAGATACAGTCTACATTTGTCATCATGCTACTGCATAAAGCCTTCCAGGGCAGGACTCAACTGTTAAAATATCTTCATCTATGTGGTGTAAAAAAACCCAAAACCCCAAAAAAACAACCAAACAAAAACCAACAAACCAATTGAAGCAAAACTACCACTGGTCTTTGGAGCAAGGTTGTAGGAGCTTCTCTGTTTTAAAACTAGATTCATCCAACAGTTGCAACTCAATGCGCAGCAGAGGGCAATAGCCTTCAAGGACCAGGCTAGTGTTGTTTATAAGAATGGTGCAGCTGGCTAAGCAATTTTTATCTGCAAGTAAATTCATATTTTACCACGGCTTCCTTCAGGAATTTCTCTAGGATCTAGAATTCTCTTGTGTCAGAAGGACTTGCCTACATGGGATACATGGTCAGATTACTCCAAAAATTCTTTGCAGGGTCAGTCAGGAAGAGAAGCAAAGTCTGCACAGCTTCTGCACTTCAAACACTTGCCATGCAGACATGTCTGTTAAATACTAATTGTGTCCTAATAAAGTTATTCATCTGAGAAGCTCAACAGTGCTACATCAGCTAGCACGTAACCAGTAAATTTGTATTGTGCCATTGCCTATTGTAGCTCATAACAACTTTGGAATCCAGAATAGCTTCAGTACCCATATAGGAGTGGCTCAGATTTATCACTGTGTGCCTCTGTAGTCATACTTGTACAACTCATTGGTCATGGCACCAGTGAAGCCAATATCACTGTATATTGCCCAAGCAGCAGGACACAAGGGAGCTTTATACTGCCACAATGATAATAGAGAAGTTTTGACTGTTCCCTGACAGTTCCTGGGCATGCTCTGGTGTCCAAGAAGCTCCCAAATCAAAGCTGGCATGCAGCTGGTGGGATCAAGAGTGGAGGCAGTGCTAGCAGGTGGAACTCTCTGTATAAAGATTTGTGCTTTACAAAACCAGGTGTTGGACTCCACCAGCCACTGCAACACAGCATAGGAAAAATCAGGCCCATGCTGTCATACAAATGGCTTGCTCAGTATTGTGGGTGTATTTAATTCATCATGGCAAGGACTATTTACCCAGGTTATTTATTGGATTTTTTTTTTTTTTTTAATAAGGCTCTGTCTTGTTTTCCCTCAAAAAGTCATGTTTCTTAGTCTCACTTGTGACTTGCCAGGGGCAATATAATAATAGAAAATACTCAGGAAGCAAAGGCCTAGCAGGATAGTTCATTTTAGACTTACACTGCTAGTGGCATTTGCTGCTTGTATCAGCTTCTACAAACGGGGCTGGCACAGGGAAATAGTTTCCCAAATAGTAAGTCATATGGTATATTTAGAAAGTACTGGTACCCTTAGAGAAGTGTGCAGTCAGTGAATAAAGTGTTAGGTATGAGAATCAGCATATTTCATAGCATCAGCATGCTGCAGAGAAAGCTACAGGCAGTGCTAAAGTGCTTATTGTTAACCATTCTCATCACTGGGAAAAATGCACGGTGTAATTAAAAGATTCATCTGCTGTGCTTAATAAAAAGGAAAAAAAAACAAAGGCAATTCCATATTTTCAAATATTGTTCTCTATGTAGTTTTGTCCAATATATATGTAAGAAGCTACAAATACCTAAAAATCAAGCTGATTCTGTTTCCACTCAGACCAGTACTAGGTCAAGAGCAAATTAACCATAGTTAACGTAGAAAAAAATAAATACAATTAATGCTAGTGAAATATGAATTAGGCCTGGTCTACAAAGAGGTTTAAGAAAAACAATCCAGCTGCAGTTTGCTGGTTCAATCAAGCCAAAGTAAACTTGTTTTCTGTTTCTTTTTAAGAGACATCATATAGTACCTGATCTTGTTATTTTAGAGGGAACAGAGTTGTGATCTGTTAGCACTCACTGATTGAAGATTTTGGTTTTTTTCAATATTGTGTTAGATATCACATCTTGCTGACCAAATTCTCAACTAGTTTAAGTGGATGTAACACTTTTCATTTCAGCACAACTCCATTACTTCATCGTACTGCTCAGCACTGACATTTTCATGAAATGTTATTAGGACAACCTACTGCAATTTAACAACACAGGACAGCACAGCAGTATTTGGTAGGAATCTAACTAGCTCTATTTGCTAAGACCAGAAAAGAACAATACATTCTACAGTCTGATCCACTGGACAGCAAAGTCCATTCACCAATCCAAAATCTCTAATTAAAATAGATCAGAATTTGGTCCTGAGTGTGCATAAGAAATACCAGCAAGGTAGCTAAGAATGAGAATGGACTGCACAGCACCTATCCATAACCTTCCTGGCCTTGAGATCTGATCTCTTTCTAGCTCTGGTTACATCTCTCTAGTTGTGCATTTCAGGTGATTAAAAAAAAAAAAACCTGAAAAAAATTAATCCACACTCTTTGAGGCCTGCAGGAAATTGACTGAAGCACAAGATTCAGTAACTAACCTGAAAAGTTACTGACTGAATTCAAAAGTAAAATGTGAAATACTGAAAATACACAGACATTGGAGCAAAAAATTTTGTTTTCTTCCTCATTATTAGACACAGACAGCACAGACTAAAATTCTCTGTGGAATGAATGTGAAAGACTCCTAGTGCCCACTCATCAACTACACTCTCTCAGCATTTCATTATCCTCTTCCTAGGGAGCAACAGTTTTGTTCCTTCTCTTCCTTGTGCCTGGAAAGTTCCCTCTTATTCTGAAATTTAATAAGTTCAACTTCACTTTCCAGCTACTGAATTGTTATAGCTAACAGTTGCTGTCCTATGTTCATGTTTCAAGACTGATTTGCAGCAATGAAGTTCCCTTCCAGTGTTGTCATTTAAGAGACTTGTGCATGAAAAATGTTCATAAGTCTGTGCTCTTTCAATCTCACTTAAATATTATACACTCTATTACCAGTCCTCTTTTCTAAGAAAGTCTGCAAATCACAAGACTGTATCACTGCCTAGCAATAGATAGTCAATAGAACACTAAATATATCAAACTCCAGATTTTAGGGAAAGCTACAAAACATCATGTCTCTTGCACTGCTAGATCTCAATTCACTATGTTACCTGTATGCAGGGTAGATGTTTTAAGCCAACATGTCTGATTCATCTCACATAAGGCAAGTTTGCTTGGTTTTTAATCATAATGCAGTTTTAGTACTAAATTAGCATAAATTCAAGGACAGTATATCAGCCAGACTTCTGAGACCTACAAAAAAGTACACACCCTTCCCTCCAAAAACAGGCTCCCAGCACCATTAATGTCTCCTTTAAATAATGTGCATCTAAAATATAATCCCTTCATCTTTCTAAATCCTAGATTTATCAGCCCATGGTGTTGGCTGAGGTTTGTGAAGGAACCATGTAAGAAAAAAAGGGAGCAAACTGTTGTTTGATTGCACAGATAGCTGTAACCATCCCCTCCATTACCAGCAGAGATCAGATCACCTTCCCCCTTGAGACTGAATTCTCTTTCCCCCTTTCTCAAGGGTTGGGTTCATGCCCTGGTTGTGCTGTAGTACCAAACAACTTCTGACTACTGCTGCACTAGCTACATCTCTTTTTATGTTTGTAGCACTTACATTTATCAGTCTCCCACTTGCCCTTTGATATTTCACTGATTTACAGTTAAATGTGACCCTTCTTATAAGGGTCCCATGCTTACAAGCACAGGAGTTTGTTACAGAGACTTCACACCAAACCCAAACAGGTGTTCTCACATCATCCAAGCCAGATCCATAAAAATGGTAAATAACAACTGTGTGCTCCACCCTTCACCAGAAGTGTATAATTCATAGCAAGAAAAATGGAATGATACGGTCTAAAAGTTTTCTATATTCTGCTTGAAGACTGACAGTTCTCTCTGATAGTAGCTTTGCATGTAGAAAACTCTCAGGAAAGCAGAAGCATTAAAAATAAATGCAGAATGCTTCATGCACATTGTAACATACAGAACCTTCAGAATATATTATTTATGCCAAAGGTTGAACGTGCCATAATAGCATCCACCCAGCAGCTAAGAAATGTATGGGAAATGAGAGTGCAAACCACAGAGACTAACAGAAGAAAGACTGCCAGCTAAGGCTGCAAGCCTGATAGGAAAGATAACATCATGCTTAAATAAAATTATTCAAAGAGACCAAAGGGATGATCAGTTCATCTGGGTTTCATTTTTTTCCCCTGATACTGTATAACAAGAACAGAAGGACTAGAGGGTTTTGCAGAATTACAAATCTGGTATATTTGTTCATGTTGTGCATCTATATTCCCGTGCAAATAAAAAAGTCATAGGTGCCAAGTTTTCACTTAAAAAATAAAAAAATTTTAAAAAATTGTACAACTCAAGATTTCACATGCAGTAGTAATATACAAACTCTTTTAATCAAGTATCTCTGTTCTTACTTTGCTTTTAGTATTATATTAACCATCACCTTCCAGTAGTATCCCATTAGCAAGTACAAGATCAGGTGTGGCCAGGATACTTTCTGGAGATAGCTGCCATCACACTTCAATGAAATCACCCCTCCCAGGATGTGTGTTACGTGATAGAGAAAAATCCATACTGTGAGGCAGCAGGTAGAGCACAAAATACACACTCCTTAGCTCTTCAGAGCACCATATTTTATCTCCATTGCCATACTAATAACATACAAGGCTGAAGTGTTGGAACCCACATGCTGATCTGGGGATGCAAACCTCACACCATGGCACAGGAGCAGATGGGGGATAGTGAGGTAAAATACTAGAGAGAAGTTAATCCCAGCCCCTTTAGTGAGTCCTTATTTCCACATTCTTCAGTCTCTGTTTGACACCACTGGCGATCCGCTCTCTCCATACCCAGCATTTTGCATCCAGAGTTCAAAAAGATGGTGCCAAATAATCTGTGCATCATATTATTTCTAAAGTTACCATTATATTCTGAAAGCTCCTCCTTCCTCCACCAAAAAGTTGTTAGGTCAGAACACAAACACACATTCCCTGTCAAGGAAAACCTTTCAGTTTGAAGCCTTTCCTGTAAAAAAGGCAGTCAGAATTTTACATTCTCACTGTATTGAATTTGTGTGAAATATTTTCAGCTGATGCTATGCTGACAGTGTATGCACTTGAGGTTTCATTTTACTTTAGTTCTCTCTTCCTGTTAAGCAAGGGAAGCCTACTAACTATGCACAGTAGCAACTAACAAACTTGAGGGTGCAATGATTCAAGTCTGTAAAGGCTTTCCATAAAGTAAAGGAATATGTCATAAATGCTGCAAATTTTAAACACAGTTTTACAGAAAAAGTGCTCAGTGGATCCTGAAATTCTGTAACTTTTTTGCTTCATAGAGCATCACGATGAGGCTGAAGAGGGCACAGCACTGCACCCCTCTGACAGATCCCTGATGCATCTGTGAACTTTGTGTTTTCCATGAAAAGTAACCCCACTGTTCCACAGCTGTATGCTATATGGGTATGATGAGCACAGTATGATGTAAACCCTTACATTTGTGTTCTAGTCATAAAACATTCTACAGAAGGGAACTGTCTCTGCACCATCTTCAGGGTCATCTGTGGGCTATACATCATGCTTGGTGAAAGCCCCTGAACTCAGTAACACCTAGTTTATTGTCCAAGACTGTCACCTAAATATAGCAGAGCACAAACTAATCATTTTTACTGCTGTCATGTGGCTGAGCTTGGGAGGGTAGGATGAAGATGAGGGGCATGCTAACTTTCAATAAACCAACTGAAACACTATTTCAGAGTGCTTTTCAAAACAAGCAACAAAGGCTTCTCTTGCACTGTGAGTTGCTTTGTAGGCTTCAGAGGCATGAGTGTGTACTTTGTATTTTTCATAGAACATTTTGGAAATGCACATACACTCAAGACAATGGGGTAGCACTCTTCATTTCAGTACTTTTGCAAGATACAAATTTAAACAAATACTTTCTCACTGTAAACGGGTAGGGAGCTTCATGGTATGACAGAAGCTATGTATAAAGCAACTGCCAAAATTTCATCTGAAATCAGATGAACATTTAACAAATCATGAAGCATAGAATCCGATTTATAAAAATAATTCTTAGCCAAACAAACTGTTCAAACTAACACTACTTTTCTCACCAAATACATTTACATACAGAAGACAGAGTTAGGATCTTAATTTTTTCACTGGAGAGAAAATCCTGTTGTGGTATTCTTAGATGCAATTATCTTATTAACACGAATGTGAATTCTGAGTAATTCAATCAACGTTAAAAATGCAGTGGTGGAAAAAAACATCAAAAATGTGTGGATAATTGTATCCACTATCACAACCAGAATAACAGGATGAATAATGTACAAATTGAGTCAGAAACTTAGCTAGTCTAAAGCAACTTACGGATTTCAGTGCGGCAAGGTTAATTTACACTGACTTTGGAAAATGGTCCATTTTCAGCAAATCCTGTTTTCTCACACTTACATTAACAAACCTGTTAGCAACACAGGAACAAATGCAAAAGTAGGTATAATGATTCATTTGATGAAACTCTCTGAATTAATTTACTATGTAAAAGCAATACATTATGCTCTATAAATGGACAATGTTCAAGTTTTTTTTTTTTTAAAAAGCCATTAAAATCACAGTAAGTGTTGAGTATATTTAAGGCTCTGGCAATAATTTATGATTTCCTTACAATTAAAAACTAACTGTATGGCTAAATAAATAAAGTCAGTTTCACTCACAAAGAGGGGAAAACAGCTCACGTTAGATAGTCTTGTCCTTTCACTAGTGGAGAGAATTATACTACACAATAATCCTTTACCAACACCAGCAGTTGTGCTGCTGTCTTCAATGCAGAGATCAAAATGATCAGTTGCAGCAAAGAAACTGGAGCAATGGCATTAATAAAACCACAGAGGACAGCCATCTTGTGCACCACAGGGAAATCCAGTTTTGCACAGTTGGTGTTTTGAGGCACATATGTGACACAAATAAGTTTCTCCTTGCTGAAGCATTTCCTGCAAATTGAGCCATTAATCTCATTTATAAAACAGGCACGATGGCAGGCACACTATCATTGGCAAAGGCAATTTCATCTCATTATTGTGGGAATAGCTCAATCTTGTTTACTTTAAATGTAGGCCATTTCAACTAAATATAAATACTTCCACCCTGAGATCCTGCAAGAACTGTTACTATATTTGTATAAGCAATTTAAAGTTCCAACATGCTGGTGATGCTGTGGGCTAGCACCTGCCTGGACTAGCACTACAGCCATGGCAGCAAGCATATTGCAGTCACCAGTTTCAAGATGAAGACTCAAAGCTCAGGGGCATTCAGGACTAAGTCCATTGTAAGACTTCATCTTCTAAAAGCAGACACAACTATATTGAGGCTCCTGAATTCTAACACTGATTCAGAAAATCCCTGTTGACTTGCTGCCAAAATCTGAAGCTGCCTGTGCTTGCAAGATGTCTCGACTGTTTACAGTGTTTGTGCCTACCCAAAGCTTCCTGGACTGAACTACTTGGCATGTAGCTCCTGGTCATCTTTTCAGATAATAAGTATTCTTTCAGTATAAGCTCTCTGTGGCATTGACTCCAGACTTTTTTGTCACATTAGCAGTCTTGTACAAGTTTAGCAGGGTCAGAGTCAGGGTAAGGGTGAGGTCCAGTCCATCACAAGTAAAGGACTGCTGCCTGTCCTGAAGGCATAGCCTGTGCTTTCTGACAGCAGATGTAACAGCACAGTGAATAATAAAAATTTGTGATTATATTAAAAATGTAATGTTTCTAAACTCTCAGAACACGGTTTGAGGCTCTAGAGGTTTCAGGCTCTAGCTTGGATATGTAATCTGACCGAATTCTTAAGTCACTGCTTTCCCCTCTTCATTAGGAACTTTCTTGTTTGGCAGAACAATTATTGGGTGAATAGAGATGACCAAAGCTTTAACTTCAAGTCACCAAGGAGATGATGAATCCCTTGACTGACTTCTAGCAAAACTCCCATTTCCCTGGTATGGGCTCCTCCCACGGATGGGAGGAATCACCTGTATTCCTTGTAGATCCTTTCCACCAAGCATGCAGTTTTAGAACCACCCTCCTATCCATACATACTCACTTGAATGATTCATACCACATATACTTTAGTTATATCACCTAATGTAACACAGTGCCTTTGACACCACCAGACATAAGAGAACAGCCCATCACACCAGCACTACAAAACCCTGCATATCATACAGGGAGGAAGCAAAAGACTAGATGCACCTCCACACAACACAAGCTATTTTGGTTGCTTTTAACTTAAAACACACCTTCATGCCACCTGTTAGGAGTTTCAGCCCCCATCCAAGGACTGTTCCATCAACAGAGTCACTTCAGGGTTAGGTGTGGATTTGGTAAAATGCAGGATCCCTTTACCTTGGGAATGCAACAAGCTCCAACATGTTGCAGCTTCAAGGCTCAATTTAATTTTCCTTACAAAGGGAATCTGAATCATTTGAACAGAATAATCAAGTGTTAAGCAGTAGTGAGATCAAAGTCTGGCCTTCTTCAAGTTATCAAAGGCAATTTTTCTTGTTGTTGTGTGTTTGGGGATTTTGTGTTTCAAATAAAATTCTCAAGCCAACCACAAAATCACCTTAGGTGATATATGATCATCAGGCTCCAAAATTTCACATTACAACCAAAGTGACATATTTGCAGAGAAAATTTAAAACCTCCAGTGAAGAGAAGCATGAGGAGATCCTTCAAAATTCCAGGAGCCACACGTACATGTAACAACTCAAGAAAAGTAAGTCACCTACCTGACTAGAAGGAAGAGGGTAACCCAGAAGAGACTAAGCCTGTTCCCTGCTTCCTGGAGACCCAGGGCCTTCCCTGCTCTATTTAAAGGTCCAGCTACTCAAGAGGTGCATTTAAGGGGAGAGGCATCAGTAATCTAGAGGAGACATTTGTGGTGGGTTAGTCATTGAGGAGTAGGTTTTTTTGGAGTGTAACAGGTTTGATTGTAACTCCCACCAGCTGAAAACTCTGGGAAGAGAAAACCTTATGCACAGTGTGCTGAACTGCCTTCATATACACACAGATGTATAAAAATTGATAACTAGGATGTATGATGTCTTGTCCTAGATTGCTGGGGCAAGCAAACTTCCTTGCTCCTCCTTCCTTCCTCCTCCTCCTTCCTTGCTATTGAAGTAAAAAAGGTGATGAATCTCAGGGCCAAGGATAATATCTCACTTATTTCTGCATACCAGTAAGCCCCAGGATAACTGGCTAATGTGTGAATCTGGGACTTTTGAAATCAGTCCTATGATACTATAAGCAATCGGGGCATCTAAGAGGGATTGCATTTCTGCAGAATGGTCTCCTTTTGTGACCGAAAACAGGACTTTCTCATCTGCTCTTTCACCTGGCATTCCTTATCCCATTTCTGGCAATCCTCCTGCAACCTTGGAAAAGGAGGGAAGTAACAACATTAATCCACTGCAGAATGTATTGACAGGAGCTAAGGTAGACCACTCATTGCAGCCCATGAATATTTATAATTGCAATCCACTGTGGCACATGTTTCCTTCTTGCACTTTCATTGCTTTTCTAGGCAATATACTTTTTTTTTTGTTGCTCAGGGTAAATACAGAAACTCTGAACAATTAACAATTAGAGCACTTGCTGCTGCTCGTGAAATACTAGCTGACCTACTTCATTGCAGTTTTAATTAGGTATTACTCCCATGCTGTTCTAGTCCCTGGGGGGATTATAGAGTTGGCACTGATATAAGTGTTCCTATGGCAAGGCAATTCACCAGGAAAGGGGTTATTTAGAGGCAAATCTTTCGAGGTGGAGGAACGCAAGCACGCTGCAGAATTGCCTGATCCATGAGAGCCTCCCTCATCACATATTAGGAACTAACAAGGTGTACAAAAGGGTGACAGCTTATATACCTGTCTGGGATCAACCCTGAATTCTCCCTAACCCCTAGAAAAGCTCTGCTGTACTAAAAGTACTGAAAGCCTGGGACTGTGCCAGGAATTCAGCACCTGCAAACTTAGGTGTACCACACTGATAACCTACAAGGCATTTTAACAGTTCTCAAAACTGTTAATTTTCCAATACAGGTCTTTCTGCTTCATGCCTCAATAACCAAAATCATTCCAAATTAACTTGTTTTAGTTTAAAAGAAGTCTATCGAGCAATGGTAAACCACAGATCTTAGATTATTTTCTTCTTTTACTGATCAGTAGAACCGTGATAGCATAGCTATTTTGTTGTTTATGGCAGTTCAATTGTATACTGCCAACTGCAAAAATGTATTCTCTAGGAATGTGGCTTTTTTTTCTCTTTCTTTCTTTTGGTAAGATGAATAACTGCATGCAAAATTTCAATGCTCTGTATCCAAAATTAAGCAGCAATACATTGAGAAAGAATATGATTCCATGACACATAAAAAAGATACAGTTTTACATACATCAAAGTAATTTCAGAAGCAATTAAAGATAAAACAGAAATCAGGGGAGCCTGTACTGCTATTGAAGTACCCCAGGAGAGAACAAACCCCTTAACTGCCACTCTCCTCCTGTTATACCTAATGCCACTGTACGAGATGTAAATACATTGATAGCTATGGCTGCCTCAGCTGGCAGTTGGAAACAAAAGAAAAAGTTAAAAGCTTCCAGAGCAGTGAGTTTTCTAACCTTAAACACATCAGGTGTATTTTTGTTAGCTTTTGTTTTTCTTTTTCCTCTCAAAGGGGCAGCTTTTGGAGTAGCTTTTCCTAAGCGATGCCTTGGGCAGTGGTTCTCAATGATTTTCACTATCCTCTAGCAGAAACTTTTTCTCTATTAAGAATGATTAAAATAATCCTAAATCTGCTTCACTGTGAGGCGCCAGCCCTCAGGACTGGAAACTGGTGTTGAAACACCATTGTAAGCCCTCTAACAAAGCAAAAGGATTTCCAGACAAAGGACATATGGCCTAGGGTCTGCATGTGGAGACAAAAACAGAGATAACGATGGAGAAGCAGAGGGGAAGGAGGTCCACTCCAGCTGATAAATCTGAAATGTCTCAACCACTGCTTACTCATCATTGGGAAATGACTGTTTAAGTGAAACAAGCCTATAAAAGGAGGAGCTGTGAAGATGGGCTTTGGGAACTTCCTGACAGCAACCCTCCCTGTTGGTTGGACCAATGCTGGATCCAGTGATTTTTTTGTTATCTGTCTCTCTAACTCTTCTTCTATTCTCTCTCTCTCTCTCTCCTTCTTTTTCTTCCTAAAATCATTAAGTAACACAAAGCCTACTACAACTTTCCTCCCAGGCTGTATAGATGATTGCACAGCCTGAGCGTACGTAATAATTGAACTATCAGGTTATATCAGTTATTCCTTCCATAGTTTTAATTAAATCTTATGTTCAAATACAGACCTGGAGTGTCATTTCACCTTAATCCTCTCGAGGGGTATCTGGCGGTCAAGCATTTCCTTGGACCATAAAATTTTAATCCTTCTCCCCAGGAGAGGTGCTCTTGTGCCCTCAAAGATTAACAGAGGGCTGGAACACCTCAGGCTGAGAGTTGGGGTTGTTCAGTCAGGAGACAATATGACTGCCTTCCAGTACCTGAAGGTGGCCTACAGAAAAGCTGAAGAGGGACTTTTTACAAGGGCATGAAGTGATAGGACAAGGGGTAAACAGCTGAGAGAGGGTAGATTTAGGTTATGCATTAGGAAGAAGTTCATAGTGTAAGGGTGGTGAGACAGTGAAGCAGGTTGTCCAGGAAGATTGTGGAGTCCTCCTCCCCGGAAGTGTTTAAGACCAGGTTGGATGTGCCTTGGAACAATTTGGTCTAGTGGGAGGTGCCCCTGTCCATGCAGGGGGGTTTGAAGTAGAAGGTTTTAAAATCCCTAACAACAAAAACCATTATATGATTCTATGAATTGCCACAGGAGGGTTGTGATTTCTCTACTTGTGCTGTAGCAGTTCATAAATTTTGGGTGACTCAATCCCAGAATCACAGAATATTAGGTGTTGAAAGGGACCTTTGATGATCCTCTAGTCCAACCCCCTTGCCAGAGCAGGTTAACCTAGAGCAGGTTTCATAGGATGCCATCCTAGAAGGTTTTGAATGTCTCCAGAGTTGCAGACTCCACCACTTCTTTGGGAAACCTGTTACCCTCCTGGTATCACAGAATCACAGAATGTCAGGGAGAGACCTCTGATCATCAAGCCCAGCCCGCTTGCCAGCGCAGGACCAAAACTAGGGTGGGTCACACAAAAATGCATCCAAACAGGTCTTGGAAGTCTCTAGAGATGGAGACACAACCTCTCCAGGGAGCCTGTTCCAGGTCTCTGTAACCCTTCCAGTAAAGAAATTCTTCCTCATGTCAAGGAGGAACTTCCTGTGCTCTATCTTGAATCCATCACCAGGGCACAAGTGAGAAGAGGTTGTCCCTTCTTTCTTGATGCCCAGCCCTCATATATTTATACACATTAATTAGATCCCCTCTCAGCCTTCTCTCCAGACTAGAAAGCCCCAGGTCTCTCAGCCTTTCTTCATAAGGCAGCTGTTTCAGTCCCTTAATCATCCTCACAGCCCTCTGTTGTACTCTCTCAAGTAAAGCCCTGTCCTTCTTGAGCTGGAGAGCCCAGACCTGGATGCACTACTGCAGGTGAGGTCTCACTAGGGCAGAGTAGAGGGGGAGAAGAACCTCCCACAATCTGCTAGACACACTCTTCTTAATGCACCCCAGGTGCCTTGACAACTCTGTCATTACAAGTCCCCATTCCTTTTAGCATTTGCAGGGCAATGGGATTGACCCCTGGCGCTGCACAGGCAAGGCTGGGGGCAAAGAAAATACTGGAACCAGGGAAGTTCAGTCTCAGTGAGCAAAATAAGGTGTTTATTTTGCATTTTTACGTGCTGCTTGTATAAAGAGCTCCAAATTTGGTTCTATGTATCTATATGCAGAAAGTTTTAAGGTGAATCTCAGTTCTATTTGAAGGGTGTGGAATCTTCCATCATAAGTATATGTATTTTAGTGGAAAATACTAATATTCAGTAAAACTCCCTTTTTTCTATTCACTTCTTTTTAAAGTGCTAATTGGAGACACCAGGAGGTGAAATATGGACTTGAGGAAAGTGATTTCAATGAACATATTGGCTTGTTAAATCATGAGAGCCAGATTAGCCTAATTAATAGAGTATGAATGGATGAGGCAGCTCTCACAGAATTCAAACTGACACAGCTTGGTTTTGGAGTAAAAGGCTGGTATGAATCTACTGCATATGCAAATAGTCTCAGAATGAAGTTGTGTAGCAGTCAAGTCACTACTCTCTGTAGAAAAGGTGAAATTTAATCTCTTTGGCTCCCAATCATCCTGGTATCTTAAATATAGTGACAACAGTGTGTATCTTATATACCTAAAACACACCATATCATAATGGCCTATCTTTCACTGATGAAATGGAAATGGCTGAGTATAACAAATCTGAGTCATGACACAGGAGCAAAACCCCCCATATTTGAAACACCAAACCCCATATTTGAAACACTGCATGTTTTCTTTTTTTTTTTTTCTTTTTTTTTTTTTTTTTTAATTTCTAAGATTTAAAAATCACTACACAGTAATTTAATCATAGTCTGCTATTCCTGAACTATAAAATTTAAACCATGTCTTGGAGGAAATGTAGGAGAAAGTTGAGATTCTTAAAGAAATGCCACCCACTTGACAGTAGAAAATTTCTTGTGAATGTTCTGATAGGTCCTTACCTACAGCCAGGGTACTAACAGGCCCCTCTGTGGTTACTCCTGTTTTCATAGCTTATGAAGGTCATGTTATGTCTCTGTGTATAGAGGATTATCCTTTTTGACTGAACATGTAAGACCCTAATGCTAGGGCTAACTCCTCCTACAAGCATATTAATATTCACATTCCATTTTCATTGATTTTTCTGATGCCAGTGCTGCACATGCTAGACTTCTGACCCAGCTGAACATGCAACAAAAGTCAGTCGTGCAACATTTTGGACAAGCTTTATAAAAAATCAATCATGAAAACATACCTTTAGGGAGTAAGCACCAAACTACTCAGAACATTGTATGCTTGTAAAGCTGGGCTGAGCACTGAACAAAGTCTATAAGCCAGGGCTCTTTCACACAGTCAGAAAAAATATGCTTGCAGTGAGCAAAAGACACGTATGTTTTGCTTTTGTGGAAATACATTTAGTGAATCATGCAAGTGGGCAGCTAATTTCATTTCTACAGTGCCTTGAGCTATACATTTCTAGGTAATGTTGAGAGAAAAGAGTCGTTTATAAATTGTCTAATTTCTGTTCAGGTTTTATATTAATACTTACATTAATTTTCAAGCTAAAAACAAATAATCAAAGATGACAGTGAAAAAAAAAATCAGGCTGCTGCTCCAAGGGGTAAGTAGAGGATGCAGCTGCACATGAAAACGTAGGGGAGCTGTCTCTGTGAGGAGGTACTCGTGTAGAGTTACTCATGTATTAATGCCTCAGGAGAAAGATTCTGAGGCATATTACACATTAAACTTAACAGAACACAAGATTATTTTGTCTTTCATCCTGCTTAAAGCACACTGAAAGCAATATATGCCTTGCTTTGACTTCCCTGAGGTTTGAATCGATCTCAGAACTGCAATTAGGAAGAGCAAAGAGTGATAATTTTTTTGTGATGATTTTTTTGACTTATAAACTGAAATGTTGATTTACTATGTTCATAGACCATTTCCTTTTGCTTTGTGTGGACTAGAATTGATCCATGCACAGGTCAGTTGAAAATTAATTTGATACTCCTTTTTTTTTCCAGTAAATTTGTCCATAGGAGACAGCTATTTCCTCAGTAGAGGCTACCAGCATCTGCCATTAGCATTTGTGCCAGGTCAGGACACGAAGCTGCCTGTGATTCCTTTTTCTACAAATGCTACTAACAGTTGCCTAGAACTTGAGGGCATGTTAAGACATCCCCATTAAGATGTGAAATCCCATGATGTTACAGCATATGCTACCTGGCACCACATGGAGCACTGGGTGAGAAGAAGGGTGGTCATGTTCACAACCTTGCCAGCTGGTCAAACTTACACATGGAAACTTGAAGCAATGCTGACAACCACAGCTTTGACTTTGCTGTGTGCCCTACCAAGTTCATTGCAGTTCTGACTGATATATTTGCTTACATTTTCAATTACAGGCAATCCCTACAGTTCCTATTTATCTGGTTCCCTATCACCAGCTTTTTAGTGCTCCTCCACACGTGTCCTAACTAATAAGGACAATTACAAGTATGCCGAGCGTTAATTGGCCCAACAAAATAGCATGTTTTCTGGCAAAATTCCAAGGCTCTTGACTGTCATCCTGGCATGGGCTTATCACTAGTGATTCGCTGGTTTGTGAATATGTATGCATTTTGCAACCTGAACAGGGGAAGGAGAAAAGGGAGCAGTTCCCCCATTTGCTATGAAAGATAGTGACTGATAACCCAAAGACAGGCTTCACACCTCTATCATAGTACATATGAGATTGATTTATGAATTAGGATTTTACAAGTATCCACATGAGCACAGGACACAAAGCATAATGCCACCAGTTTAAATGTGGGGAACACAGTATATATCCTAGACAGGTATTTCTTCTTGCAATGTTCTGAAATAATTGTAAGTCATGGCTATCTCTATAGAAATACAGTTTCGTTCAGAACCACTAGAAACCAAAAATGAGGAGTGGAGGCACAGGAATGATATCTTGCAATGAAAAAGTGTTGTAAACATCTCTGTGTGCTGCTACAGATTCTATTCTGCTTATGCCCGTTTTCTAATATGGTCAATCCAGAACCAGTTAAATCTAGAGAACAGCTTTAAAAGATGTAGCCTCTTTCTGACTTTTCTGATACTGTTCTAATCTGTTTGTATGTATGTCTTCTCACTATATCTATCTGAGAAAGAAGATCATACCTCTTGTTTATTTATTTGTAAACGATACAGATTAGAGAGTTTGCTTTCAGAAAGCTCTTTGATGGTATCTGGCTATTCCAATGGATTAAATGCAAGATTCTATCCTGACTATAGGCAAAAGAATGACTTCTACCAGTTTTAATGTCTTTGCAAAGCTCTTCAGACTTGCCTCATGGTGTTGTAACAAATGTAGTCGCAACTAAAGTGAAAAATAAAATCTTTGGGAAGAGAAAGGGATAGCACCAGTTTATGTAAGTCTTTAATAAAACAAGCTGACATAGTGTACTCACGACAACTGGTGACAGAGAACTTGGTGACAACATTGTAGTTTAAAAAACTAAACGAACTACTAGAGAAAAATGGTTAGTTATTTTATTCTAGGATTTTTATGGCCTTTCTCTATAAACATTATGAAGGAGGACCTAAGAGATGTTGTAGGTTTGTACAATTCTTTTATTGAGAAAGGTGATGGACTGCAAATGCCCCTTCCAGCCTTATGAGGAGGTTCTATGGTGTATGTCTGCTTAGGAGGAATGGGTTTCTTTTCCCACATACAAATAATAAAATTCAAAATGGACTTATGAGTCCTGCTGTAAGCTCTGTATTTAGCCATACTGTGATGTGCATTATGAGTAAGTATCAGAATAAACCTGTACCTTGTTTTGCTCGGTTATGGTGACAAGTCTCCCTCCAAGTCCAGAAGGCTCTGAATTGGTGTTCCAATGAGGCTAATAAGAAAAATAAAACTAAACATACTTACTGTGAGGTACCTTTCTATACAGCTCATACACATCACTGTTGTCCAGCATGAAGATTTGAAGATGAGTTCAAGTTTGAAAGCTGTTTCTCCATCACCTTCCCACGTGTTTAAAACCCCTCTACTTCTGCATCCCCTTCTTCCCCAGTGTGATCCTGCAGTGTGTAGTTTTCCAAGGCCACTACATAATTCTGTTAGCTGAGCCAGAAAAATTTCCAGGTTCAGTGTGTTTACAATTCTTTTGTACCTTCATCTCCCAAAGATGTATGTTCATGGCTTTTGAAGACCAAATACCTAAGGGAGAATAAAAGAAACCTGCATAATGTGATGGCAATGGATGGGACATCACCACATTCCATGGACATTCTTTAGTGATCAGTCTGTAATCTGTTTCATGATGGTAATTTGCTGATATTGGTAACATTAGTCAACAATATTACATTTCCCACCTTCAATGTCCCACATCTTAGTTTTCCAAATTGTGCAGACCAGAGAGAAAGCTCTCTCTCCACCTGTGCTGGTCTGTGAATGATAGTTGGAAAATCCCCACACAGAAAAGCCAAGCATGTTGTAGGAACTGGTGACAAAATAATAATTTTCCCATCTCAGTTTAAACACCCCCATAACTACATAACTTAATATAATCTATGAACATCTTGGCTGTATTTTGAAAGTAAGCCATGATCTTCCCCTCGCCAAGGATTTATGTGGGATTCAGGGAGAAAATTAAGAAAACCACAATATGTCCATCTTAAAGACTGGTCCTAAATTTATTTGAATTTGTAATAGACATTCCCACTTCCTTTGCTGCTAAAACAGAAAAAAAAATACCATGACAGTACCCTATTTTCTACTATAAGAAATTATTTATTTGTGAAATTATCTACAAATGTGAAATTATTTATCTGTGAAATCATTTTTATATTGATATTTTACGTATATACTTTTATATTTACATAGTTACATATTTATACATATTTTATATATTTATGTATATTTATTTTACCTGTGAAATTATTTATCTATAAAATTATACTAGCAAAAATAGCAAAGTTGAATTTCTTTCATTATATTGTTCCAGAGCTCAAAATTTAGGAATTGCTGATCTGTAGGTTAGATCCCATTGGTACTAGATGCTCCAGTTCTAGTTGAGAAAATCACAGAAGGCTTTGAGATTAGGACAAGAGATTTTTTTTCCTAGTGTTACATTCATACTTGAAGCTGTATATCTGCTTGAGTGCTCTGTTGGACTGAAACCAAAATACTTAGCAATTCTACTCTCTTGTGAGATCCCACCTGGGGTACTGTGTCCACTTCTGGAGTCCCCAACATAAGAAGGACACAGAGCTCCTTGAGCATGTCCAGAGGAGAGCCACTAAGATGATCAGAGGGCTGGAGCACCTCCAGATGAAGATGGGCAGAGGAAGTTGGGGTTGTTCATCCCAGACAAGAGGAGGTTCTGAGGTGAGGGGCCTACAAGAAAGCTGGGGTAGGGCTTTCTACATGGTTGTGTAGCAAGAGGACAAAGTGAAATGGTTTCAAGCTTGAAAAGGGGAGATTTAGGTTAGACATTAGGAAGAAATTATTTAATTTGAGGGTGGTGAGACAATGTCTCAGGTTGCCCAAGGAAGATGTGCCTGCCCCCTCCCTGGAAGTGTTCAAGGCCAGGTTGGATGGGGCCTTAAGCAACCTGGTCTAGTGAGAGGTATCCCTGCCCATGGAGGAGGGTTGGATCTAGGTGTTTTTCAAGGTCCCTTCCAACCCAAACCATTCTATGATTCTATGATATGATTCACCAGGCAGGGCTCTGACAGTCTCAAGGCCAATGATTTTTTTCAGCAGAAAGCCAAGCCATCAAAGGATTAAAAGAGACAGAAATGATTTTGCAAATAGAAACTTACTGCCTTGCTTCCTCAAGGAGATGACAGTGTGTACCCTCATCAGAAATTCTCAAAAAAAAAAAAAGGGTTGCAACTGTAGTAGCTGTGAAAGGAAGGTACTTTGGGCACAGGATTTATTTTGCCTCTACTTCATCACAGGCTGCGTTCATTTACAAAGTCCTTAACACCAGGAACAACAACAACACCAGAAAAAATTTCTTTGAATGCTCTGAGTGTGCTGACTGCCTAAAGCTTTGAGTGTCACTTCACAAGCTGAGCTGACAGGGAATATTAATATAATTAGTCCATAATGACCTTCAGGTTGGGCACTTCCTGGCAGTTAACCCAGTCTTTAACCTGACGGCTTGTCTGCTCCTGGAAAGTGCCCAATCCTGAGGTTTGCATAACTATGACAACTGAAGGAGAGCTTAAAACAAATAAATTACCATTTTTATGTGCTGAAAAGTTAAAAACTGAACTGCCCATTGCCATGGAGATGGTGTGCTATTTAGAGCACAGAGATTTTTTCCTAGTGAGAGTCCAGTTTAACATCCACCAGGAAAGAAGGCTTCAATCTTTATGTTTTGTTACATTTATAATCACTGTACTTTGCATGTAGGATGCACAGGGATAATGTTAATTGATTCTCTGAAGCTATCTGTACATTCTAGAGACAACTTGTGACTAGCATATTGGAACTGTGCATTCTGCTCTGGTCTGGTTATCACACCAAACCCTTTCTGTGATATCTTAGCATATTACTAGGGCCCTCAGAAGGGACATTTTTAGGCATTGTTTAAGCATTTGTCAAAATAAATACTGCATTGACTTTGCAGGTTCTATATAATGCCTTGAGTGTCCCAAATTACAGGTGTTGAAACACGATGAAAATTTTAGGTTTCTTTTTCTAGTATATTTTTGAGGAATAGAAATATTCCACAAGTTCACTGTTAAAAACAAGTGGAGTTCCACTATCTAGATTTCAGACAACTGTTTGTCATTTGTAAAAATAGCATGTCCCAAAGCATTAATGCATTTTACAAAAAAAATCTTGTTGATTGAAAAAGTCATCTTAACACTTTCCATTCTGTTTTTTCCTTTTAAATGTTTTATCAACTTGTCAAGGACTAGAAAACAACACATGGATGAGCCTTTATTGTAAATATTAATTCTATAGCAACCTATTTGACAGAGACTCTGCAGATAGATATAAAAGAAGAAAATAAAAATGGGGGATTCAGCTCCCAATTATCACAAACAATTTGGATAGCACTTCAGATTTATATTGGATATATGCTCTGATAAGCAGAATTGTTTGAGGTTGTGGTTTTTTGGTTGTGTTTTTTTGTTAAAAAATAAAATAAACACTGACTTGTGAAGTGATTTACAAATGATTCAGCGCAATGTGAAACAGAGAAGGATTCAGTCACTGTTGGGATGCCTCAGAGTGCCACAGGCTTCCCTGGAAGGCATGTGCAGAAAAGTCAAAATATAAAATTATCAAGCAGTCCTGCTGAATATCTGAAGATGGGTCTTAAAAGTGGAAGTGATGGAGGGTCTGAGCCTTCTGATTTATGTACAAGTTATAGAGGAATGCATGCCTAGGGTCATGTGCAAAAAAATCCTGCGAACTGTACAACGTAAGCTATAACAATAGAAAACGAATCAGTATTCTTTTTATCAAGATGTCCTAGACTGGACATAAGATGCTTGGATTTAACTTCTTGCTCTGTCAAAATTCCTGCAAAAGCCTACAGAAACTTTTCTGTAATGCCTAATCTTTCTCAAACCCACAAGTGTCTGGGTAAGTTAGAATTAGACTCATGAGCCTCAGGGGCCTCTTATAATTTATTCTTTCCTCCACCCCCCTCTCTCTACCCTCACATTCTATGTGTAGAACAATAGAGTACTAGACAATAATATAACTGTCAGGTTTCAGGTGAATTTATGTATTATGAATGTATAAGTGGATGAGAAGGCACTACCTATTAACTTCTTATTGTTAATCTCTTGAAAATTTCTAATGCTATAAAGTAAGCACTGCAATGCACTGTATATGAACGGTTAATTTGCTCAGCTGTGCAATAAACCATTAAAAACAGCTAACCAAAACCAATATGATAAACCATTCTAAACAATGAGTCAATTTGAGAAAATTAGAAATTGCTCTCAAAGTTACTCTGGCATCTTCTGTATTTTGAAAGTATTGGACTGAACTCAAGTGCACCTCAGGCTAAGGCTGTCCTCTAACTAAGGAGGAAGATTTCAGGAGGCACCATCATTCAGGGACTGGGAGCACACAGGAATCCCAGGTTGGAAATAGGACAAGAAAAGGTGAAGATGATCAATAGTAACTCCCTCTCCACATGAGAAACTCTCTCATATTGAAGCATGTCTGCCCACAAAAGTCCTCTTAAATATATTTAATATTGGTATCTAAACACAGGCATAACAACTATTAGAAATAGCACTTACTATTAGCAGAGGTAGTCAGTCCACCTGAAAAATTATTACATACCTGCAAGATAAGTAAGTAGTTCAGACTGAGCACAGTCCCTGGGACTCTGCCAAGCTTTGTTTTATCAGCATTCAGAGCTGTTGTCTTTGTGGAGAAGGAAACAAACACCACTAAACAACAGAAAGATAAAATGAGAACAGTGAAAAGGACTTCCTTGATTACTCGTATTCTGAACTTTGACTCCATTAGTGCATTTTTGGACTCACCTCAGGGCAAGGTAATATTTGCACGTACCTCAGAACCAGCAGGAGAGATTATGCAGATCTTTAAGAAATATGCTGTCATTTGTCTGACCTTTGCATTATCTTCATTTTCTTCCAGTACATCAATAAGCAATTGTTCTTGTTCTCTCTCCAGACAAGTGATCTCTGTCCCTACAGAGCAGTAGATCATAGAAGACCATAAAGGAATGGACAGTTATCTTCTTGTATTTTAGTAGAGAAAAAGGAAACAACAGATACATTAACTTTCCAGCAGAAATGACACTTAGTGTATAATTGCTATTCTTGAACTCGAGGGAACTCAAGTTGATGCTCTGGGAACGGCATGCGATTATCTCAGAATCCAGCAACAAGTTTTTTTGTGATAGGGATGAGGCAAGGACAGACTAACATCTTTCTTTTCCCTTCATATGAAAAAGAATGTGATGGCAAAATAAGTCAAGGGAAAATCTCTAGTAAAAAAAGACTGTTTCATCAACAAGATAATAATAAAATCCTTCCCGAGGAATCACTGTGGAAACAGTGGTAGCAATAAATTGAGCAAGAGGACAGAGCTGGCACCAACAGATACAATGGGAGTGCTGCATGCCAGCTGTAAACCACATGCTGGTTCCACCTGTCCTCACATGACTGATTCAAACTGTGACGTTGCCACTGCTTTGGGTTGAAGCTATTTCTCTATCTGTCCAAGAAGATGATGAGAGTTCTGAAACAGTCCCCTAAGAAAAGTTATTCTAGTTATAATGAATGCCATGTTTTTCCATCTTGCATTTTTCCAGGCCCATATGCACCTTTCTAGACAGGTCATAGATTCCAATAAAAGAAAAAAGACACTTTGGTTTACTTAAAGTTTGAAAGTATTTCAAATCTTGCAGTTTTCTCAAATATAAAGTTTTTCTGTTTCACTATCAAAGTACAAAGAGTATCAGTGACTGAATCTTTGACCTTGTATCTGGCTCACAATTATATAGTAAGCATTATTTTTTTATAGGCTATTAATTGTAGAATAAAACAAGAAAACCATTACTGATCTATTATTTTTTCCAGACTGAAGATCTGAAAAATCAGCAACTCTAAAGGCAAATGCTGCTTTTGTTCACTTCACTTCAGATATGGTTTGGCAAAGTATTATGTTTGAGCCTAATTTTAAGCATTTAAATAGAATGACTGATCTTAACAGGACTACTCAGGTATATGAATTAGACACATAAATATGTATCCTGCAGATTCAGGGCATAAAAAGCTCTCAAACTGAAAATACTGTCAATTTCAACAACAAAAGGGGGAATCCTAGGAAGATGCACCTAGGTTTGTATTCATTTATTACTTGTCCGGTCTGTCATGTCATATGGTACCATGAACTGATTTCTAGGAGAGTAAGAATCTGGCTGCCCAGTATATGGATCCATTTGGGAAATATCAAAAAAACCCAAAACAAACCCACAACCAAACACCAACCTTTAAATGCCAGAATTCTGATGCACCAAGGCTTCTTTTTCTATTTTTTATTATTTTCTTTTAATCAATACACACTAAATTGCATTAAAAAATACTGTGTTTGCATTCTAGCATTTTCAGCATTTTAAAGCTAGGTGTGGCCATTGCCCAGAGTGTGATGATTTCCAAATTCTCCATAAAATCAGTGGGTGGGAGATGTCAAGACTCCTGGGATTTGTGCTTCAGATCAATTCTCACATATTGGGACAGCAGTACATGGCCAATTGAGGCAAAAATACATTGCAGAAAAAATATCAGCTTGTTCTATACAAGCATTATTTCTGTCATCAAGGTCTTAAAACTCTTTAGTTCTAGTAATCTTCTTTCTAAGATTATGTCTACTGTTTCTTCACGGTAGGAAAATTTTCACTCCAGCGAACTCATGAAATAAACATTGAAGCTAACGGGGCAATTCTTGACCACCAGAAAACAAAGAAGCCTCCTATTGCATGTCCCTAGGCCACATAAGCAATATTTAGTGTCACTTCTTAATCTTAAGCAGTGAAAATCTTGCTTGTGTCTATCCTAGGGCTAAAATGAATCAGTCAAACATGTAAAATATTGTTGACAGTAATGAATCCAACCTGCAAAGAATCAAGAAACCTACTCTCTTCCTTCTATGTTTTTTTGCTTATGTCCTACAGAGTGCAAATGAATTTGAAGTCCAAAGAGTATGCTGGGTCTGTAAAACCCAGTCTCAATAATCCTGTGACTCATGCTCACTGAGCTGGCTGGTTCACAAAGGAGCTCATTTCTAAGGCTGATCCTACTTGTTCAGAGAGCTCCATCGACTGCACTCTGCAGCTTTCCTCTGACTGCACATCCTGCTTGCAGGCCTACTTCACACACAGGTTTTTTTCCTCAGCAAGAAAAAGCTCCAAGGGTTACACAGAGTTTAAAAAAATCTTTACTTATTAACAGATGACTACCACTAGTTTTGGGGAAAAATTAGATGATAGGACCACTAATGTTCAGGCATTAGATGTCAATACTTCCAGAAGCTCGATAGAAAAAATCTCAGTACTTTGCTTGACCTCTTCCATTTTTCATCCTGTAATGTTTTCTGATGTGATATCAGACCCAGTAATTTTTTCTCTTCATGCTTGGCAATGTTCCAGATGGTTTTTAAGTCACTTGTTCAGGCAAAAGAAGAATGGTACATTTGGGATGAAATTATCCTGGAGGGCATAGCTGCAATTAAAGCCAAAGGCCATTCATCTCTCTAATTAGAACACTAGGTACACATTTCATACCCTTATTTGGAGTAATGCAGCTCACTCAGCCAGGTAATATAGTGTTTCCAAGTCAAAATCTGCAGAACTGCAGGCACTACTAGTGAAGAAGGGACTGTTTCAACAGCATGTTTAACCTAAAAACAAAATAAAACTGAGTGGGAAAAAATATCTTTATGGTCTTGCATGTTCCTGCCTTATTAGAGCTGCCTTTAAATACACAATAGAATAGTACTAGACAAGATTGGATGGGCATGAATCATAGAATGGTATTTGTTGAGAGGGACCTTAAAGACCTAGTTCCAAAGCCCCCTGCATGGACAGAGACACCTCCCACTAGACCAGGTTGTTCAAAGGCCCAATCAGCCTGGCCTTGAACATTTCTGGGGATGAGGCCTCCACAACTTCTCTGGGCAACTTGATCCAGTGTCTTGCCACCCTTATAGTGAGGAATTTCTTCCTAACATCTAGCATAGATCTACCAGCTTAGAAGTCTTGCATTACCCCTTGTCTTATTGCTTTTGTTCTTGCAAAAAGTCCCTCCCCATCTTTCTTGAAGGTCCTCTTAAAGTACTGGAAGTGCACAATAAGGTCTCCATGAAGCCTTCTCTTCTCCAGCCTAAACAATGCCAACTCTCTCAGTCTGTCTTCACAGGAGAGGTGCCCCAGCTCTCAGATCATCTGCATGGCCCTCCTCTCTACTACACCCACCAGCTCCATGTCCGTGTCCTTCTTGTGTTGGGAGCTCCAGAACTGGACACAGTACTCCAGGTGGTGCCTCATGAGAGTGGAGCAGATGGAAAAATCCCATTCCTTGACCTGCTGGCCATGCTTGTTTTGCTACAGCCCAGGATATGGTTGGCTTTCTGGGCTGCAAGTGCACATTTCCAGCTTATGTTGAGCTTCTCATCAGCCAGCACCAGCTCCCTCTCTTCTGGGCTGCTTTCAATTCATTCTCTGCCCAAGCTGTATTGGTGCTTGGATTGGCCCAACCCTGGGGCAGAACCTTGTGCTTGGTCTTGATGAAATAAATGCAGTTTGTACAAGCCCACCTCCCAAGTCTGTGGAGGTCCTGTGGATAGCATCCCTTCCCTCCAGCATGTCAACCACACCCCACAGTTTGGTGTTGTCAGCAAACTTGCAGAGGGTGCACTCAATTCTGTTCCCATGTTGCTGTCAAAGATGTTAAACCACACTGATCCCATTATTGACCCTTGGGGAACTCCATTCAGCACTGGTCTCCATTTGGATATAGAGTCATTGACAACTACACTTTGAGTGAGACCATCCAGTCATATACCAGGCAGGATTTGCCTTTGGTGAAGTAATTTGGGTCATCATTCACCTATTTATTTTCCATGTGCATTAGCAGAGCCTTCAGGAAAATCTGCTCCATGATCCTGCTGGGCACAGAGGTGAGACTGACTGGTCTACTTCCCCAGGTCTTCCTTTTTTCCCTTTTTAAAAATGAGGGTTATGTTTTCCCCTTTTCCAGTCGGTGGGAACTTCACCTGATGTTTCAAATATAATGGAAGCAGCTTTGCAACTTCATCTGCCAGTTCCCTCAGAAGCCATGGATGGATCCTGTCAGGTCCCAAGGACTTGTGCACTTTCAGGTTCTTTAGATAGTCTTGAATGTGCCCTTCTCCTACAGTGGGCAGATCTTCCTGCTCCCAGTCCCTGCCTTTGCCTTCTGCAACTTGGGTGGTGTGGCCAGAGCCCTTGCTGGGGAAGACTGAGGTAAAATACTGAGTACCTCAGCCTTTTTCATATCCTCAATGACCAGGTATTCTCCTTCCTCTTAGAGAAGGCCTATGTTTTCCCTGGTCTGCCTCTTATCGCTGATGTACCTCTAGAAACCCTTCTTGTTACCCTCAATGTCCTTGGCCAGATTTAATTCTATATGGGCTTTAGCTTTCCTAACCTGATCCTTGTCTGCTTGGACAATTTCTCTGCACTCCTCCCATACTACCTGTCCCTGCTTCCACCCTCTGTAGGCCTTGTTTTTACATTTCTCATCCATGCAGGTGTCCTGGCATTCCTGACTGCCTTCCTCTTTCTTAGAACACATTGCATAAGTATCCTTGAATACTGACCAGCTTTCTTGTGTTCCTCTCCCCTCCAGTGCTTTGATCCATTGTACCCTACCAAGGAGATCCCTGAAGAAGTCAGTCTGCTCTCCAGAAATCCAGGATAGTGAGCTTTGTTCATATCCTCTTTGCTATCCTAAAGATCCTGAATTCCACCATTTCATGGTCACTGCAGCCAAGGCTGCCCTTAAGCATCACATTATCCACCGGCCCATCCTTGTTAGTGAGAGCAAGGTACAGCATTTTCTTGTTGGTTCCTCTATCATTCAGAGAAGGAAGTTGTCATCAGTTCTTTCCAGGAACTTCCTGGATTGCTGATGCCTTGCTGTGTTGTCTCTCCAGCAGCTGTCAGGGTGGCTGAAATCCTCTATGAGGACTAGGACCTGGGAATAGGAAGCTACTCCTATCTGCCTATAGAGGACCCAGCTCCATCACTGCCCTGTGGGAGAAATCTTAACATTTCCCACAAGTGCAATTTGTGAAGCTTCTCCTTCACTACCTCCATCTTACTGGAGGTATAAATCACCACTGGGGTGGATCCTGCAGCCTTGGCTCTGTGCCAGGTGTTCATCCTTTTGCCGTGTGTGTCTGTCAGGATGCATGCCCTTGGCAGATGCCCTGCCAGAGCAAGTGCTCTTTGAAGAAAAACCATTCCCACCTGCCCTGCCTGTGTGAACTGCCACACTACACCACACTCTGGTCACTGAGGGTTGGGTTGTTGGGTTGATGAAAAGCAAGATTAGAACATTTAGTTCTATTAGTTATAGCCATATCTATTCACTTACGCATCTCAAATTTTGTTCTAATAGTGGAGTTGGGTTTGTGCTACTTGAATAGAAATCTCTTTTCTAAACCATATTGCTTTCTGCTTTTCAAGCTTCATGAGATAACACTTTGTGCTACACATCTACACCTTCACAAACACAAAAATACTCAGAGAACATTATTAATCTCTAAGACAGCCTCTTAGGGTTAGGAAAGGAAAAAATTAAGATTGCTAGTGCTGCCTCAGCTCAGATTCCTTTTTCTGTGTGAATTATGATAAAACCTTTGATACATGTGTATTCTTTCCCCAGCATTTTTCGTGCCTCCTCTCGTGCATAGAATGAACTGTGCTCACTTAATGAGCCACAATTCAATGTTTTGTTTTCTGCTTGTTGTTCAGTGTACTGCCCCAGGCCTTATTTACTGCACATTTACAAATGTTCTGAAGACAGAATTATTTATTTCCTCCTAGGTATTTCTGTGGTGCTCATCATGAGTGTATGTGAGTGCTTCACAAACATACGGTTCAAAATCCCAATACTTTTGTGAGGTTAAAGAACCATCCCCAAAAGGGAAACATACACAGAATTCAGAGTAAGGGAATAATAAACTATTAAACTATTAATAGTAAAATAATAAACCAATGTTAGACACTCTGTTTGTGACAAAAAATATTAATAAATGACAGGTTTTTCTATTAGAGTAATAATTTTTTCTCTTGTTCATTGTGTCATTTTTCAAACTGGTCTGGTTTCTGCTCTACCAGCTCTTTACACTGCCTCCATTTACCTTCCCTGAGCTTCATCTTTCTTTCTCACACCAGTTCCCAGTCTGAAATAGACACTGATAGCTGCCTGGGAGAAGAGACCAACCCCCCCCCCCCCAGCTACACCCTCCTTTCAGGGAGTTGTAGAGAGTGATGAGGTCTCCCCTGAGCCTCTTCCTCAGACTGAACACCCCCAGCTCCCTCAGCCCTTCCTCACAGGACTTGTGTTGGATCCCTTCACCAGCCTTGCTGCGCTTCCTGCACCCCAAGTGGTCCTTGAGCCTGGAGCCATTACTGTTGGGTCACCTTGGAGAAGCCTGAGAGAGTTCACACAGGGAAAAACCAAAATAAAATTCAAATAATATCATCACCCTAATGATGATTAATGATTAATGTAAAGATCTCCCTCTAACAGGATTGTAATATGGTGATGCTAATAAGCTTCCAGCCCTTCAGAACTCAAGCCAGGTTAAAATTAATTCAAGTGCAAATACTAATTTACAAAAGTCCCAAAACATATAAACACAATTGCATGGGGTTTTGTTTCTGGAAAAGAGAAACAAAGAGGAGAAGAAGAAAAGGCAAAAGGGTCTCATACTTTCAACTTTTCAGGTTATTAGACATCCTCAGGCTTCCAGCAGAGGCTCCAGTTCTATACCAACACTTCACCTGTGAATTGCATTCATAAAATAGACTCTTGCTCTAGGGAAATAGGCTGATTTGTGCACTCCTGTAAGACAGCTTCCATGAGGATTCACTGCATTTCTAAATTTCATTCTCATCTCTCTATCCTCCTTCACAGCATTATTTGACATTTCTTATTAGAATATTTAACTACTCTCACCGATTTGGAAACATTCATATGTCTGACAGGTTGGGTGCAGACCTCTCTCCCTCTCATGTGCTTGATTAAACCAGTATTAACCCTCTGAGTAACAAAATGTAATTTCTGTCTAGGGAAGTCCTGTGTACCTTTAACACTGAGCATTTCAACACATTAATATGGATTATTAATATGCAAATAGAGTAATAGGATTAGGACAAGGCTGGACTCAATGATCTTTTCCAGCCTGAGAAATTCTATGATTAAAAAGGCATGAACATATCAACAGGTAACTATGTTTTTCTATAAAATGCATATTTAAGTGTGGATGCATTAAATATACCTAGCACGGTACTGGCCATGTGAATAAAATCAGATTACAAAAAACTGAACTACAGTGTAGCTTATAAGACCCTAACTATTTTGGAGACATGCACCCCCATAGCTGCACAAAGCCATGCAGAAGGCTGAGCAGGAGGTGCAAATTTCATGTGAAGGAACTGCAAGTCAGCACCTGAATAAGTCAGTCAGACGACCACTGTTTTCCCCTAGAGGTGCTGATCCAAACTGGGCCAGAGTGGCTGGGGACTTGACTGGCAGGAGTGTGTCATATACAAGTGTCTTTGAACAGAAACCTTACTACAAAAATTGTTACATACTTTCCAGGCCCATCCCACTTGGTAAATACATTTCAGATTTTATGTCACAAAGTGATATGATTACGGCTCTGTGTCTGCCCTATCCCAGATTCCACCATGACCACCATTCCACCATTGGCCACAACAACCCCATGGGGAGCTCCAGGCTGGGCACAGAGTGGTTGGAGAGCAGCCAGGCAGAAAGGGACCTGGGAGTCTGGATTGACAGGAAGCTGAACATGAGCCAGCAGTGTGCCCAGGTGGCCAAGAAGGCCAATGGCATCCTGGCCTGTATCAGGAACAGCGTGGCCAGCAGGTCCAAGGAAGCGATTCTGCCCCTGTACTCAGCCCTGGTGAGGCCACACCTCGAGTCCTGTGTCCAGTTCTGGGCCCCTCAGTTCAGGAAGGAGATTGAGGTCCTGGAGCAGGTCCAAAGGAGGGCAACCAGGCTGGTGAAGGGACTCGAGCACAGGCCCTATGAAGAGAGGCTGAGAGAGCTGGGGCTGTTCAGCCTGGAGAAGAGGAGGCTCAGGGGAGACCTCGTCGCTCTCTACAACTACCTGAAAGGAGGTTGGAGCCAGGTGGGAGTTGGTCTCTTTTCCCAGACGACTTTCAACAAGACAAGAGGACACAGTCTTAAGTTGTGCCAGGGGAGATTTAGGCTGGATATCAGAAAGAATTTTTTTACGGAGAGGGTGATCAGGCAATGGAATGGGCTGCCCGGTGAGGTGGTGGATTCTCCGTCCCTAGAGACATTTAAAAAGAGACTGGATGTGGCACTCAGTGCCATGGTCTAGCAACCGCACCGGTGGGTCAAGGGTTGGACTTGATGATCTCTGAGGTCCCTTCCAACCCAGCTAATTCTATGATTCTATGATTCTATGACAATATGCAAAGACTCATCAGCCCTTCTGAACCCCAACAGAGAATGGCTCCTTTCTACATAACTTTTACAAGAAAATATTTTTCAAAAACCAAGGTTATACTGCATGACCACTGATTAACTATCTATTTAGGCTAAGCTACATTCATGCAATCTCAGTCTTGAACAATAGCAAAGTACATCATGGTACCCACTAATAGACTTCTCAGTGTACAATGAAAACTCAAAATTGTATGGCATAGCAACATACTTGGGTTACAAAGCATTTATGTAGAAGTTGGAACAGGTTGCCTAGGGAGGTTTTTGAAGCTCCCTTTCTGGGGCGTTCAAGGCCAGGCTGGCTGAGGTCTTGTACAGCCTGATCTCGTGGTAGGTGTCCCTGGCCATGCATGTGGGTTGGATCTTGACAATCTTTAAGCTCCCTTCCAACCCTGACCATTCTATGATTCCAAGTTAGTTTCCACAGATTCGTTTTGATTTTATACCCCTCAAAAAGTTCAGCACTCCTCTCTGAATGCAAAAAAGTTATAAGTGGTTTCTTCCATTGTCCCTATCAGAACTTCTGTCAATCAACAAGAATAAAGGTATCACCCTTATTTTACATCACATTCACTCACAGGTGCAATAGAGGGAAATTTGCTATGTGATGTACTTTGCTCTTAGTAGGGATCAGACCCTTGATCAAGCCCATCAATGCCTTCAAGGCAAATAAAGAACACTTGTTACTGTGCCCTGTGTGTACTGTTATTGGTTAGAAGCAAATAGCTGATTTTTTTTTTTTTTTTTTTTTTTTTTCTGCATACTTCTTCAATAGAAGCAGCTAGCTGTTGCATTTTATTGACTGTATTCTTGGTTCCTATGGAAACAGATGTGGAGTTAATTAAGATCAAAGGTTAGCTGATAAAAATTAAATTTCTATCCTGGTCCTCTCAAACCAGGACAAGTTCATCTATCATGCACATTCAAATTAGTTTACCCAATAAAATATCTGTTGCAAAGGAATGGTGATGGCTGAATAATTTTAACTGAATTAAACTTGTTAAGAAGATATAAAGCTGATACATTCATTTTCTGTTTATCCTGCTGAAAATGTTTTCCCTTTGATTAATAAATAAAAACAGCTTTAAAAATTTGCAGATTTTGGATATAATCACCAGAAGATCTTGATCAAAAACCACTCTCATTACATTCTGCTTGCCAGTGTTCATTCTACTAATGCATTCACTCGAGGACCCTCAGTGTTTTGCACAGCTGCTAGAACATTTGTCTTGGTGAAAGGAACCATTTTGTTGTCTCAGATCATGTTGCTGCTATTACTTCTTTCTGCTGCATGTAACAATGAGCTGGCTGCTCAGATGCTCCCTGGGAGGGGGCATGCATGTGCCTGATATCCAGGTTACTCCTGCTGCTCTTAGCAGGAGCTGTGTCCTCACTTTTTACAAGTAGTGCCATGAGGTGACGATTCCCAAGTCCATGTTATGACAACAGGCTGTGTGTGTTTTGGCACAGGTGTCTGAGAGTTGGAATGAAAATGCTGTTGGTTCTGAATTTCCCTAGTGGTTCCACATCCAAATACCAGTGCATTTACCCCCTCGTAACTCGTATGTGACTGATGTGAATGGATTCTTAGTGCCTCATGCTTGGGAAGATGACCCTTTCTTTTCAGCTCTGTTAAAAAGCAGAATGGGAAAAGGATTCCCTGACCTGCTTCACTCTAGACTTGCTGCAGCTTAATCAGCTGTCAGCTCACAAAGTGTGCCTTATTTTCCTAATGGAAAAGAAAAAGTCACTTCATGGAAAGCGCAGTATGTAACCCTTGACCCATACTTAATCAATAAAATTAATTAAATTACTGTGATAT
Organism: Heliangelus exortis; assembly: GCF_036169615.1. Lineage (NCBI taxonomy): Eukaryota > Metazoa > Chordata > Aves > Apodiformes > Trochilidae > Heliangelus > Heliangelus exortis. The sequence goes on along the minus strand of NC_092424.1, from coordinate 29,676,097 downwards.
TCCTAGCCCTTCAAAATGCAATCAAAGCCACAGGAAGAGACTGATTTGTATCAAACATCGTAGGAGATGTGAACTAGACCCTAATTCAGTGGTTCATTTCATCTCACCAGAAGGGCTTCAGGGCTGAAGTGGCATGGGTGCCACTGGGAGGGGATGCTTTGTGTCAAAACCAGTTTACCCAGTTCTTCTCAGTTTCACCTGTGGTGCATCTGTTTATGTGGCTACTCTGGGAACCAGAAGGGTGAACTGACATGATAAAAACACAAGCAGTCACTTCAAGATGGCTTTCAATAAAGAAAAAGGTTCAGCTTCAGAAGAAAGCACAGGGAAGTCTGACACAGGAAGGCTGGGAAGGAAAGCAAGAGGTAATTCACCTTGTCTGTCAGTCTGTGTATTTCTGACCACTGCCTATCTGTTTATATTATGTCCCTCACTACAGTATGCAAGTCCTGGTGTTTGCTGCATTAACAAACCCTACTAACAAGTCAAACATGACAGAACACTTGGTCCTTACTTCCACTGAAATGCATTCACCTCTGGTTTTCTTTACCAGATAGGATTCACCAGGTGCTGACATGCTACAAAGCTTTTCATAACAAGCCTGACATACACACGTGGTGTAAGCCATAACTTACACAGCAGAAACTCCAGAGGGAATGCAGGTAGCCAGAACATAATTACATAAGCTGGAATTTATCCAGGAAAGTGGGGTTAAAATCCTCATTTGTTTGGATTAATTTAATTGCTAAATATATTGTTCCACTAGTTGCTGTAGTAATAACCTTTTGGAATAGCCAGTGGGTTAAATAGCAGTTTTATTGCAGTTCTTATCAGCTTCTGGTCCTGCTGGTCACTTCTGCTTTTCATTTGACTTCAGGTCTTTTGGATTGTCCCTGTCAGCCTTGGAGATGCATCTCCTAAGAATAGGTACAAAATTCCACAGTTTTAGGTGGTGGGGAAATTGAACAAGACAACTAGTGATAATTCATCTGGCACATACTACTTCAGTTGAAGAAAGTTGGCAATAAATGTGAAAATACCTTTGTAGTGGCTATATTCTTTTCTTTAATAACATCATGGGGAATAATGGTCACAGATCCTATCAGTGTTGAAACAAAATTAGCTTTTATTGCTGTCTAAAAAAAGTAAATGTCATAGAGTACAAAAACAGTATTGCTGCAGTATACCCAGAGGCAGATACTGGCTGTCCTCTGGATTATAATTTAACATTGCTAATATTCCTGAGAGAACTAACCCTGCCAAACTCCAGGTGTTAGGGGCTGCCCTGTTCCACACTCCACCCCGCCCATGCATGGTGTTGTACATATGCACACAGGGTATGTTCTGCTCAGAGTAGCCTCATATATTCCCAATAAGGTTTTTCTCAAAAACGAATTTGTAAACAGAGCACAACAGAGTAAAGGTTCTACAAGTTAAAAAAAAAAAAAAAAAAAATCTTCTCTTTTCAGACCACACATCTTATGCAGAGAGATATCTTCAGAAGAGGCTTAGAGCTGAAGAAATACTACTCACAGGTATCTGCAGTACTGCTGCAGGATGGGGAGGGCAAAAAGGCTCCCCTTTCTCTAATACTAAGTATGCATGCAGGTGTGTAACTAAGACCTTATTCAAAGTCATCCTCCTCTTACCACCTCATTTTCCCCTCACTGATGTGGTATTTTGGAAGGCTTTGCACATTTCCCTGGGAGATGAGAACCATGATATCCCTCATTAATGCATGTGACCCCACAGATGAAGTCGAGGCAATCTTGTAGTAAAGTTTTGATAGAAAAACCTGGGATGTCTAGAGATTAATTTTACAGGTTTGCTAAACAAAATGCCAAAAATGTTTTTACTTCAGCATCTCCACCATGACATATTTTGTGGAGGAGACATGATACCAAATAACCCACACAACTTGTTAATGGATATCTAAGACAGTTTTAAAAGAAATGTTGAAGCTCTTCCACATTTCTGTTGCCTGCAAAAGCAGGTGTGTAATTGCTAGCTACAGTGAGCTCAGAGGGAATAATAGAAAACTATTTAAACTGACCAAAAATAGCTCTTGGATATATATGTCAGAATATGGGAAGCTTTGAGTTCTTCCAAGGCTTGAAGGAAACACTGTCTCACTGAGAAGCCAGATACCTCCCTGGAAAGCACATGTCTTTAGTTATGAGGAATCCCATTTCTCCCTCTTTGAAAGTTTGCTTTGAGCTACAGAAGCACTAAAAGCCCCTGAGACAGGACTGACTCTGAGTGCAATGCTAGCACAGCTGGGTGATCTGCATGATTGGCACCTCCCCTTCTGCTACCAGAAAGCAACTGGAGGACAGAAAAACCGTCAATAGAGGAGGGTGCTAGAGGCTTTGCAATAATGGATCTAATGGGATGGAATAAATTTCAAAATTCAGAAGTGCCTGGTAAAGATAAGCACCCTCCAGAGAACTTTTCTCTAGAATTTCTTACACAAAAACTCTGAGATTTACAGAAACAGAACTCAAGGAAACTTCTTGAGATTCAGCACCTTGCTCATCATATCATATGATCCTTTTCATAAATTTCTATAACCCCCTTAAAACTAGGTAAGTTTTGAGAAAGAAAAGACTGGTAGACCTTATTCCTCTAACAATTACAAATTTCTAATACCTATTCTAAATTTACCTGTGGCTGTAAAACTCAGATATGTTTCTTTACACATATTGAGGGCAAAAGAATGAAAATGAGAGGAAAACACAGCTTTTGAAGACTTTAAACTGCCTATGGCTCTTCTGAAGCACAGATCAAGAGCATCTACTCATTAACTCATGCTACAAATGCAGCTTTACAGGATGTCATGAAAACAGAAAATCTGTGAGCAGGAGGAGCAGGCTGCTCCAAGAGGAAGGGTGAGCTGGAAACCAAGCAGACCCCAGCACAGAACAGTACCCTTATCACCCCAAACACCATCCCACAGCATACATACTGGCAACTGACCCCTCCTCCTGCCAACCTGACTGTCCCAGCAATATGCTGTAAAGAGTTGGGGCTCCACTGGAGACTGGGCTCAGATGGGGCTCCTGGCCCACTGGCAACACGTGTGTGGGTGGTGGGCAGGATGATTAAGACCTGCAAGTGTCCTCAGGGACCATCTGTCCCCCTCCTAATCTCTTGTAAAAAACCAGGCTTATCCCTGCAACATGTACTGCTAGAGGTGCCACCTCCGACTGCAGGGCAGTGAGCAAAGCATTCTCCATCAAAGCTGTGGACCTCAGTACTTGCAAGAGAGTGTGAGCTTTCCAAAATCAGGCCTTGCTAGTCCAGTATTCATGGCACTCCAGAGATGAGGGACTTTCGCAACAGAACATAGTTAACTAAGTATTTTTTTAACCACCTTACCTCCTGAGCAACACTGGATTCTGAATAAATATTCCCAACTATCACGCAGGGCTATTCTGTATGCACAGTGCCTATCACCTTGCTTTATTGTAATGAACTGCACAATTCCTGACTTTCCTAACCAACACTTCTGCACTTTTCCCTTCATAATGCTGTTTCAAGCTGCTGGTTAGAGTTGCTAAAGTGGATTAGGACACTCTTCTCACACTTTTGGCACTGGACTTCAGGTCCCACAGCAGCAGCATTAAAAAAAAAATAAAAAATAATTTTTTTTTTCTTCCCAGATTGACCCAACTAAAACTGTGCTGTCACATTTTAGCTGTTGGCCATAATGACCTGCTGTCTGCTATTTGAGACACTTCACTGTTATGATCATACTAAAAGGTAAGAAGATGAGAGTAGGGTAAGCAACAGGTATCTATATTCTTTTTAAAAGAACTTCCTTTGTTCCTTATTCCAACTCTTTTCCTTTTTTCACTTTTTTTTAATTTTCCTTTTTTTCAAATAATGGCAGGTCTAAGGGCATTCTTAAATTTGATTTTGATCCAGAAAAACATTTAATCACTTTCTGCTAACTTTTCAGTTGCCAGATCTTCAGTATGGGGGGCATCATCACTGCAAACTTTAGATTGTTTTCTATAGACGAACTCAATTTAAGTACAGAATGATTATTTTACACCAAATACTTTCACTACTTGTGTAGACATATTGTTTCAGAACTAAAAACTCCCTATTACTTGTAATGAATTTAAAATATTCAATAAAATTAAATTTCAGGTCGATATATATATTTGAAAAACCAAAGTATAATACAATATGAATAGAATACCTTAAAGGAAGGATTGTGAGACAATTTAGAAAAGAAGTTGTTTCCAAAGCTTAAACTCAAAACAAATGAACAGGAAAAACTTAAATCATAGAATCAGCTGTGCTGGAAAGGACCTCTGAGATCATCAAGTCCAACCCCTGACCCACTGCCACTGTGGTTACCAGACCATGGCAGCGAGTGCCACATCAGTCTCTTCTTAAAAACCTCCAGGTCCAGAGAATCCACCACCACCCTGGGCAGCCCATTCCAATGTCTGATCACCCTCTCTGTAAAGAATTTCTTCCTGATAATCTCACCTAAACCTCCCCTGGCAGAGCTTAAGTCCATGCCCTCTTGTCTTACTGATAGCTGCCTGGGAGAAGAGACCGAACCCCCCCTGGCTACACCCTCCTTTCAGGGAGTTGTAGAGAGTGATGAGGTCTCCTCTGAGCCTTCTACCCCCAGCTCCCTCAGCCCTTCCTCACAGGACTTGTGCTGGATCCCTTCACAGCCTCCTTGCTCTTCGCTGGACCTGCTCCAGCACCTCAATCTATTTCCTGAACTGAGGGGCCCAGAACTGGACACAGGACTCGAGGTGTGGCCTCACCAGGGCTGAGTACAGGGGCAGAATCCCTTCCCTGGACCTGCTGGCCACGTTGTTCCTGATCCAGGCCAGGATGCCCTTGGCCTTCTTGGCCACCTGGGCACACTCTTGGTTCAAGTTCAGCTTCCTGTCAATCCAGACTCCCAGGTCCCTCTCTGGCTGCTCTCAGCCACTCTGTGCCCAGCCTGGAGCTCCCCATGGGGTTGTTGTGGCCAAAGTGCAGGACCCGGCACTTGGCCGTGTTGAACCTCATCCCATTGGAATCAGCCCAACTCTCCAGTCTGTCCAGGTCCCTCTGCAGAGCCCTCCTGCCTTCCAGCTGATCCACACTCCCCCCCCACACACAACTTGGTGTCATCTGCAAATTTGCTAATTGTGCACTCAATGCCCTCATCTAAATCATCAATAAAGATACTAAACAGAGCTGGGCCCGGCACTGATCCCTGGGGGACACCACTGGTGAGCAGCCACCAACTGGATCAGCACCGTTCAGCACCACTCTCTGGGGGCCTCCAGCAGTTCCTAACCCAGTGCCCCTGTCCAAGCTGTGGGCTGACAGCTTTTTCAGGAGAATGCTGTGGGAGACGGTGTCAAAGGCCTTGCTGAAGTCCAGGTAGACCACATCCACAGCCTTCCCCTCATCCACCGGGCGGGTCACCTGATCATAAAAGGAGATCAGGTTGGTCAGACAGGACCTGCCCTTCCTAACCCCGTGCTGGCTGGGTCTGATCCCCTGTCCATCCTGCAGGTGCTGTGTGATTGCCCCCAGGATGATCTGTTCCATAACCCTGCCAGGCACTGAGGTCAGGCTGACGGGCCTGTAATTTCCTGTGTCCTCCTTCCGGCCCTTTTTGTGGATTGGTGTGACATTCGCCAACTTCCAATCATCTGGAACCTCCCCAGTGATCCAGGACTGTTGGTAGATGTTGGAGAGCAGTTTGGAGAGCTCTTCCACGAGCTCCCTCTTCACCCTGGGGCGGATCCTGTCTGGTCCCATAGACTTTTGAGGATCCAAGTGGCTCAGCAGGTAACAAACTGTTCCCTCCTGGATTACAGGGGTAATCAGCTTCTTCTTTCTGTCTATAAGCCCCAGAAGCCACCCTTAGAGAAGCTTTCCACTATTTGTAGAGATGCTGTCTCTTATTTGGGAGAATTCATCCATGCCATTGAGACACTCAAGTATCTGGCTTTGAGGGACATTAGCATCAGCATTGTTCCTTGTCTTTATCAACTCCCTATGACAACTTGCCACTGTCTCATAAACAGTTGTTCCAAAATGCCTTTCATGAACCAGCAGACAATTATCCTGTGCAGCCAGTTTACAAAAATATGTGCCATCTCAAAGACTACAAAATGGGCAGTGGTCCAAATGGAGCACAGGTCTCAAGCAGTGAGATGGCCACCAGGTCTGGCTCAGGTGCCTCACAAGCACATCCTTGGTCCACCTTCATAGCTTGTGGGATATGAGACAGCGTCTTCAGCTATAACAACTCCAGTGCCCGAAGTTATTTTAGTAACCATATGGAAATGCTGGGGAAATGAGTAACACTGACAACCACAGTGGTACTCCAGAAGCATGTTCTGTCCATCTCACCATTAATATATTCCCTGCGTCTGTGCTTGCTCCCTGAATATATTGAGCTCAGCCAGGAGAAACCTAACAAGAGGAAGGAAGCACCAAACCACAGTTTTATCATTCCAAGTTTCAGTGTATTTGTAGGCCAGCTTTATAGCTAAATTGTATGTGGTTTGTATTTAATTTCCTCAGGGATTCAAGCAGTAATTAAACCAAATTATAATTAATGACTAATCAAGCCCAGAACTCTTTATGCACCTTAACAAAAACAGAAAACAACTGATAACATTGAAATAAACAAAACAATAAGCTTATTCATGAAGACTAGTAGCCAGTTACATTAAAGAATAAAATAAATTTTGAAAATCTTAGAAGCTATTTACATGAGATATCTTAAGCTCTGCTAGGAAAAAAATTCATGCAAGGGTTCTCATAAGCTAAGGTTCCTGAGCAGTGCTCCTTTTTGTTCTCTGACCGTCCACAGTCCCTACCAAAGAGGTGTGATATCTCTCCTCTAGCAACAACGTGGGAGTTTTACTGTCTCTACAGGTGAATATTTACAGTGCAGGGTATTTACAGCTCTGGAGTGGGATGAGATTATCCCTCTGGATAAAGCAAAGCTGGAAAGCTGTACAGGTATGATTGGCAAAGCCACCTAAGCCTAGCACAGTCATGTATTTTGTCAGCTCCCCACTGGAGCTCATCCAAGGGAGGCCTTTTTCATCGCAGCTCCAAAGTCTTGCCAACCAGAGCTACATCTCCCTGGACAGCATCCCACCTTCAAATTGACCAGGTATGCTGGCAGCAGAGAGCCAAACATTTACAGGCCACTTGCTATCCCTCTGATAGAAAATTTCAAGGTGGGAGGTCTGTGTGTTTGATCCTTTAAATACTGCCCATTTCAAGAAACCAGAGCTCTGTTTCCTCACAGATATTTCTCAATTTGTTCATGCTAAGATCCTTAAGCTTTAGACTAAGCACTTAAGCCTATAATAGAAGAGACACAAAGAAAACAGTAAATTGTTAATTTAAATAATGGTGAGAAAGAAAAACCCACAGACTGTATGCCATTTTAATCCCCTACCTCCCTTGGCTAAAGTTAAGACTCTTTAGGCTTTCACAGTCAAGATTCTTCAATGCAATGCAAATTCCACATAACACAGGCACCTCACTACTACATCATATAAATCTTGGAAAAAGCTATGGAGAACAGAATGTCAGGACTAGTTTATTTTTCCCTCATCATGAAAAAACCTAATGGGATAGCCCAGAGCTCTCAACACAAAACTTCTGCAATATAATTACAGACCACAGCAGCATAAAAGTAAGCCTGATGTATGTCCATTTGAGACCAGATCTCCAAAAATAAATCTAACTCATCCATTGAGAACCAGGAAGGCAACTTAGCAACCTGAATAACTCCAGGATCAAAGGATTTTCAGAAACCGGGACATGGCTGTCCCCAGGGACTCTGGAGCTCGCCTCTTCCCCAGCAGAGGACATGCATCAAAGTAATTCCAGTAGACCCAGCTGTCACAACACTATGACTGATGTTGGAGAGGCATCAGTAATTTCTTCATGTCGGATTCTAGTACTTCTGAAGAATTATCAAAGTGCCATATCCACTGTGTCACTGCTGATTACACTCACCTATACCAAGGTCCCTGCCTCTGGAAATGGCCGGTCAGCAGTTCTTTAAAATTTGTCTCTCCACCCACTGGTGTGGTGAGTTGAGTAAAAATCATCTCTGGATACAGTTGGGTCCTTCTGCAAGAAACAACTGGAGTTCTGTTGTCTTGCTTAAGTGACTGGAAAACAACCTCCTCCTCCTGTTGATACAAATCTAGAGATAGGCACTGCCAGGGTTGTGATGCTGAACAGCTGGTTATACATTAAGTATGGATCAGTTTAATTTTAGGATCAGCCCCTTCATCACTTGGCATGTGGCTGCTGGGGCACCAAGAAAGGTGGTGGGGGGCACCACACTGATGTGAATGGGGCTGCATGCTTTGGCCATGCTGTGGAACTCTTTAAAGCAATGGCAGCTCATGAAAATGTGGAGATGCATGATTTGCTTGTACTTGTGGGCATCCTGTGGGCACCCGCTGGCAGGTGCTTTGACATGCCAGCTGTCCAGATATTTACTAGAAACCATCTTCCCAGACAAGCAAGTCCTTCTCATAGCTCACACAGCAACACCCCTGCTACAGCAATTACTCTGTTCTCACTGGTCTTGCAAGTACATGGCAACATCAGCTTTTAATGAATCAGGCCCCAGGCATGGTGTAAAAGAAGTCGGGACAGTCGTTGCTGCCTGTCAGAGACAAGTTTCCCTGATTTATGTTCTTTATGAAGGCATTGCCTTGCATTTTTACATATTTAACACTGGAATTTGACAGCTGTGTTAAATCCTTTTACTCTTAGTTGGAGAAAAGCAAAATGCACACAATTCACCTTCCCTGTAACACTGATATTTAGCATAGCTATAGCATGGCCTTGTGTCTCTACATTAAGCAGCATTAATCTTCTGTCTGTCTACTTATGGAAGTCTTTTCTATACCTCTAATCGTTTTTAGCTCTCCAGACACCTCTGCTTCTGCTGTAGGCTTCTGATAAGAAAAAAAAATTATGATAATCTATACTTATATACAACACAGAGAAACTATATGTAGCAAGAAAAAAAAAAAAAGCTTATAAGGAAGCACTGCTTAAACATCACCTACTTAAAGCCATGCCATACACAGCTATTGAAGGTTTATAAAATAATGAGACTTGTAGCAACCAGTAAGAGTGGGTATTATACACTAAATAGAGAGGTGTTACAGCAGCCTGTCCAAGAAAAAGATTTAGTAGTTATTTCAGAAACACTTCTGAAGCATTCAGCCTGATATGTTGCTACTTTAACAAAGGAGGCAAATAGGATGCCAGAACATCTTGCTAGAGGCAAACAATGTACATCAAAAGGCTATTGGTTAAATTACTAAACAAAGCACTCCATGTGGACCAAAAATACACTCTTTTTTCCATACTTGCAGTAAGTTGTGCATAGCAAGTAATTACCTGCAGGTTACTACCTTTATTCCTCCCTATTATGCTCGTCTTTTTCTTCCCCACAGCAATGTCTGTCCAGTGAACACATTATTCATAGCATTCCCTATATGCATTTATAGTAAATTCAAACTATTTTTTGGAAAACATTAGGTTTTCTTTTAAGCTATTCATTGGACAAAACTGCAGAATGAACAAAGCAGTGGCCTGTTTTTTCTCCCTTTTTTTTTTTTTCTCAATTAAGCAGGGCACTGATGCACTTAACAGGGATAGCCACAAAGCTATCCTGATAAGAGTGTAGCTGAGGGTCTCTTCTGTACTGCTTGCAAGTAGTCATGGCTTGCTTCTCTCCAAAAATACCTTGGAAAAAAACCCGGATTGTTGCTTTGCTGAGAAAGAAATATATATTGCTTTGTTCAAAAGAGCAATAAATAATATAAAGTGGTGGACAAAAAGAAACACCTCAAATTGAACTAAATATAAGGGAAAGGGAGATGGTGAACATCACTTTTAAAGGCTGCCAGGGTACAAGAAAATTAAGTCCATTTGAAGGGAGAATTTTCCTCTCAATTATATTGCCCTAGATGAAAAGCCAGTGGTAACAGATTGCTCTGTATAGGACAAATGTAATTTGAAACAGTATGCAGCCTAAGTATTTCCAACTCTGAATGTTAACAAGGCACACAACTGATCTAAAAAAAATCACGACAGAGACCTAAAAGAAATCCTTCAGTTTAAAAAAAATAAATACAATTGAATTCTTGTTTGCCTTCTCATTTTCAGGACTCTGGGAAACAAATCCCATGCTCATAACACTCTCCACCAGTATGGAAAAGCAAGTGATCAAACACAAAAGCATGTATATTTTTATGAATTCAGAAAAATAATTTTTAGCTCACCTGACTCCAGCAGCTGAGAATATAAGGAAAACACCAGCTTTGCAGGACTTGAAATAAAAAGCACAAGTTTCCAGCACAGCATTTGTTCATTTGTTCTGAGTGGGCTTTCAGTTACATTGATGCAATTCAAAAGCAGCAGTGGACAACAAGTCTTGCAATAATTCTTCAATGATCATGCATCTGTTTTTTTAGTAAAGGACAAAAAAAAAGAAAAAAATTGTCAGTGGTGCCATATGTGGATTTGATTAAAATATATTGCACTAATTTTCTACCTCACTAGTAATTCTTGTATTACACCATGACAACAGCAGCAGATCCAAGCATGCAGAAAAGACGGGGGGAAAAAAAGATAAAAAATGTAAAATTTCTTTGTGAAATGTGGCACATTAGAATGAAATGAATGGCATGAAAATGTTTAGTGTTGAGAACTACCTGGAACACTGAAAACTTTATGATAAAAGCTGATGCTGCCTGGGAAAGAAGAAAAGGCCCTAGACCAAACAGTTGCCATTTCACAGTTTAAAAATCAATTTTTCATCTCTCCCTGAAGTCCCCTAAGGAAGCACTTTGACCTCTCTTCTCCTCACATACTTCTGAACCTGCCTAAATAACTAGTATTTCTCCTTTGAATCTTCTAAAATTATGAGCTCATGAACCATCAGATGGAAGACCAACAGCCACAGTGAATTTATGAAGCATCTAACAAAAAACGAAAACATTTATGTAGGTATTTGCACTGTAGCTTAATAGTCTCATGAAACATCCCTTGAAAATAAGTCCAGATAGCAGCCTTCCACTAAGACAGAAAAAAGGCAGAAACTGAAAGCAGGGAGAATGCTCAAAGTTGTGTAAAACATAAAATATTAGGATGAATTTTAAGAAGTAGGATATCTGTACTATTACAAAGAGTAGAATATTTAAAAATGCAATTTCCTAAGTGAAAATTGGATATATATTTAGCTTTCTGCAGGAATTCATGAAACTAGGTTCAAATAGAAGAAAAATGGCATGTGAGCATGGTTATTTCTTACAATGAGCAGTGAAACAAGCACATCTTACACAGCATACGGATGAACAAGACATTCAACTGGGGAAAAAAAAGTAAAAAAAATTTCCTTCTTTGTTTTACAATTTATCTGCATGGCTGGGGGACCCAAAAACTACATCTGTTCCCCCAGGTGAGAGGTCAAGAAGAGAACTTTCAACTGGTCACTCTGAACTCTGCTGTCTCTGGTGTGATTACTTCTGCAAATGCTATGGAGTCTTCTAACACTGCCTTGATCACTAGAAGACAATTCCTGCTTTAAGGTTTGCCACCCAGAGTTGATTTTGAATGTTGCTTTCACCCAGAGTCAACAGCACTGCTTTATCTCCACTAGAAGTGGTTTATCAGCTCTGGAGGTATATTTCATTCTGACTTCAGAGGAAGCTCTGAACCATATTTGTGGGTAGCAAGTATTGCACTGATATAGCTAACAGCTGCATTTGCCCCACTTGCTAGGCTAGCAGTCACTGGAAACTTGAAAAATGGAACAGTCCCTTTCTCCATGTCTATGTTGAAGTGTGCTGGTGCTGCAGAAGAAAGGTGGTTAACAAGGCCTACAGAAAATTCCCAGACAAAACCAGTTTCAGTAAACTGCAGGTAAGCTTCTAAACAGCTATTCATTGCTGAAGAGAAAAACCTTAAAACAATACAATGTTTTCGGAAAAAAAAAAAAAAAAAAAAAAAAAAAAAAAAAAAAAAAATCTGGGAATTTAAAGTGCAGACTATAGAAAAAAAGAAAAAATCCAGTCACCCAAGCAAGCCGAACTTTGTCCCCTCTCATGTGTGTTATTCACCCATTTGCAGCAGCTGTTGCTTATGCGGACAAGACTTAGTCTGACAGAAGTTTTCACTTAAACCTAAAAGCAGTTCAGATGCTGCAACCAGAGCCCCCTCCCTTGGACTAGTTTACCCATATGATGAGAGATGACTCACATAATATTGCAAGTTCACAGAATCAGATTAATAGATTAATGAATTAATAAAAGACAATAACAAGGATGAAGTCCTATCTTTGTGGCATAGCACAGAGGATTTCAGGTGTAATCTTTGCCTCACACTGTGCTTGAGCTGGCCTATATATTTTAAAAAGGGGCTCACTTTTGATGTAGCTATTTTGAATGACAGAAGAGCTACCATATCCCCAGATATCCCCTGTAATTGTTTTGTGACATGCATCCTTACAGATAGTAACCTAATTCGTAGGGAAAGACATCTTTTCCTTTCATGTTGTGCTCCCTTCTTTGCAAACTGCACTACTTCATGCCTTGTTCTGTCCTTAAGAAGTTTTTTGCCTAGATTAATCATCTGAATATGTTTTTTATCTTCATCTGAATGCTTCAAATGGATGATTTTCTTCAAAGATTTCATTTTCAGACCATCTCAAAATAATTTCTACTTTCCTTCTTCCCTTAGGTTTTCTAGATGAGAGTCTAGCCAGAAGAAAAAAAAAACAAAACAACCCACCAACCTAACTCTCAAATTGAACAAGTGACCTTTGTAGCCTTTATATGCTTTGAAAAGTCCTACTTTTCCCTCAAGTCCAAGATGGCAGACTCAGGCTTTCACTGAGAGCCTCCAACTGCTTGATGCTTTTAATTAAAGCCCCAGCTCTCTGAATTGAAGGACAACAAAAATCTCAGCCTTCAGAAGAGATTTGGCTTTTGTGGCAAGCTATAAAACTTGAACACATGATCCAAACACCATAAAAATACAGCCTTATATATAAAATTATTTAATGATTTTTAGACAGCTGAATCGCATATTTGGATGCATAGGACTATGAGGAGTTCTGAAACAGAAATTATTCTTGTTCTCACCTGCTAAAGAAGAAGAAACTCTTAAGAAAAAAATACACCGAGAAACCGGTGATCCTCTGGTTTTCTATGGAATGTATTTCATGACACCACTTTAAGTTTTCTACAACTCCAAGTATTTCACTTTCTAAAAGCAAGAATATCTTCAAGGAGTAGAAAACTCAACAAAGAAACTCTATAGACAACATGAATTAAAGATGAAATATCTAGCTTTACTTTCCTGAGAGTCCTTTACCATCTGTAGAAGACAGAAGCTATTCTCAAAGAACAAAGGAAGCTCCCCTCTGAAAGGGCCTCCTAGCCTAGAAATAAAGTAGGCACATTTGAAACTAATCAGGTATTCTTGGGCACATATTCCCCAGCTCAGGACTCTAATTACAGTCACCTATCACCTACAGCTCTGAGCTGAGCCTGTTGAAGTAGTCAAGGCACTTTGCTCAGTGAGAAAAGGATTTTGGCAGGAAATGTTATCAGGTAAACAGATAGCTTTTACACTGGGTCCATGGCAGAACTTGGAACAGGCTTAAGCTTTCTAAGTTGCTAACTAATGCCCTGTTATCACCAAGCAAAAGGAGATACAAGCTAATTTACTGGGGATTTTCCATTCAAAAGCTGCCTGTAGGCTGACAGTAGAGTTTATAGTATAAAAAGAAAGGAAAAAAAATCCAACCATTTACACAGCAACAAATAATTGAAAGGAGGCAAACAAACCCTTCTTCTGTCCCTCCACTTATGCAAAGCAAATTCTTACTCTTGGTAGAAGCACGAAGCTCTGCAGGGAATGAGGGACTGACAGAAAACTGCTGAGCAGCAGGGCAAGTAACAGTGCTTACCAGTTGTATGTAAGTTGAACATAACAGCACTATTAGGTTTATATTATGTATCAGTCAAAATTCTAATTACACAAGCCCAGACTCGAAACAGTTTCTCAGAACAACATGCCTACAGCTAGCACACAGAAAGAGTGTGCATTGCAGGGATGGAGTTTCCCTACTAAACATGCACAGTTATTATCATTTAGAGAAGACGAAAGCTGCCAAGCCAAGGAAATGCCATCAGTGCTCAGAAAAGAGACCTTTATTGTTTGGTACTAATTGCAACAAAAAATAATCCACAGACATTTCAAAGCAGCTGCTTTCTTGTCCTTAAAAACTACTTCCACTTAGAAAGGAAGATTTTCATTTTAATAGCCTCCAGAAGCTTTTATGACTTGCTACCATCCAAGGTCATTCAGATGTGTGATTTCTGTATTGATTGTGTTGTGAGGTTCAGCAAAAGGTCTGAGAAGCGAAGAGAAAAGCCTGTTGAGCCTGTAACTAGAGAAATTACTATTTAAGTCTCAGCAGTCTCTTTTAAATTAAGGGTTACTTCTCCCCTCAACATACACTGGCCTTTTTAATTTTACAGCTAAAAATCTATACAGACTCAATTGCTTGGGAGACTGCAACTTCATCCTTTGAAACTACAGGTTCCAGCTGCTGTGAATCATCTGTGAAGTGAAGCTGATTTACGTTAGCTGAGAATCTGGCCCACTGTGGCTAAAATTCCCCATATGGTTTAATCAGTCTCCCTTCTGGAAAGGTCTAAGGACTATAATTTCAAACTGTATTTTTTTCTTAGACCTTTGTAATGCTGATAGTGTGCATACAGCCAGGAATATCCTGCCCACTGCTAGGCTGGCCAGTGTTTCAGTGATCAGTGAAGTTGCTAAATGAAGCTGAGGATGCCCACCTGTTTTGCAATGTCCAGAAGAATTTTTTATTTCAGAGTTATCCCCAGCTAAATGTTTTTCTTTTGAGATGCTATCCTGCTTTCATTAGCCAGTAAAACTGGCAGCTGTTATTGTATACACCTGGCTGTTAGGAGCTGCCATCATTGTATTTGTGGCATTAGATAAGAAAATAATGACAAGAGCATCTAATTTCTTTCATGGAAAGATTTCGCTGAAATGTGCTTTTCAATTTTTTCTCTGTTTTTATGTCTCCAGATCTCCAATTAATATTTGGCCATGAGCATAAGCATCAATAGAAGCTTTGCTTAGAAAAGGAGTAAGTAAAGCTAAGCCTCTTCTAAATCAGCTGAAGGGAAAGACAGATCCAAAGATGCATCAAAACTTGGGGACTGAGTCTAGTTCTTTGCTGTGTCACAGGCCCTGCTTGGGTACCTAAATAAGCTAGGTAACTACAGAGGGAAGGAGGCAGGTCTGTAATGTGGAAAAAATTTACAAACAGGAACTTAATGTTCCTTGTTGTCAAACTTGGGTAGTTATATAAATAACAGCCATTAAAAGACCCAACTTGAGAAAGTCAGGTCCAGTTCCTGTACCGGCTGAAGGCAATTCAGACATGAAGGGAATTCAGACATGTCTCCCATCTCACAGCAGCATCTGAACTGTCTCTGTCCAGTGGACTGAAGAGGAGGATGCCTGCAGCTATATTATAGATGCATCATTGTGCAAAAATGTTTAGGAAATTGTGCATAAGGAGACTGTATCCATATTATTGTAGTCAGGGTATTCATCAGGGTGCACCAAAGTGGGTCCTGGTTCATATCCAGAAAGCATTTATAGTCCTTGAACACTATTCTCAGGTGGCACATTGTAGAGCTAAACTCCCTCCTACTGCTTCTGTTCCTTTCAAACTATTTCTGATGGGAACAGCTTCAGTGTGGGATGGATGAGAAAGTGAGATCAAACTTTGATCTTCCAGAATACATAGTGGGCCATCGAAGCACTGTGAACGGGGAGAGCTGACATTCTTTTTCTCTGGTATTTTAAAAGAGCTGAAGGAACCCAGTTAAACACTGACTCAGAGGACAGGATGGCTGATGATCCAAAGCCAAAATGCCTCTTTGAAAACCCGAGTGAAGTAGCCAAGGTGTACAGTCTAACACCTATCTTTGCTCATAGTGTTTCTTAGCCAGATAGGTCAAATCACAGACACCCAGGAGTGCTGATTTTAGGCAGCTTAATTCTCAGTAAATTGGCTATTTTGGTTTCCATTTAGAAATTTTGGGCCTGTCCTATACATGTTGGCTCCTGTAAATGGAGACTAGGTGTCTAACAGTGCTCTGGATCCCATATGGGCAACATATGACAGCAAGATAGGTGCTGCAGTACTGTAATTCTTTATTAAGTTTGACCTTTAGTGCTTCAGTTCTCCATCTGTAAAATCAGGATAAAAGAATTTTCTTGATTTGTAGCTAATTTTCATACTAATTTGTAATTGCTACTGAAAGATATTCAACACTGCACCACTTTCCCAGAGCTGTTACCAACATAGTTAAGCATGAACAAAGCCCAATATGGTTGCTTTTAATTTGATTTTGTAAACTTGACACATGACTTTTGGCATAATTCTGTAAGGAACTGGTTAGAATGTAAATGACATTTCTATTTCAGTTCTAGAGAAATAACTACATTTCTCACAGCAATGACAAGGTAAACATGCAGGCATCCCTGTACTGCCAGCCACACAGCTCACAGCTTCACTGTTACGAGTGCCCAAGAGAGCCATCTTACGGGAATTTAGGTGCAATTAACCCTACTGGATACCAATTAGGTCTTCCAACCACATGATCTGTCAGAGACTGATTTTCCTGAGATATCACACTGTGAACTACAGTGGCTCAGGAGTTATAACTCAAGTATTCAGATGTGTCTGTCCCAGGGGATAAAACTATGTGTAGCAATCTTATCACCTGTCCCTGAAGATGTCACCTCTGTTCATCCAGCTGAGCCCACACGTCATGTGGCAGATGAGAATCAGACACCTGAAGTTGTTCCTGCTCTCAGCTCTCCCTCCTAGAAGGCTACTCCTGCATAGCAGGGGCAGCTGTATAGGATGCTGGTCCCCTCAAACCACCCACATTAAAGCTGGACCACACAGCTGCCATCCATGCAGTAACTCCAGTGCAGATTCAACACTTGGCTTTCAGGCAGTTATTAGGTACAGACTCAGCTGTAATGAGCTTCTAAACCACACACCAGTAAGGCTGGGTTTAAAAGCAGGGACATACTCATGGGCAGTAATCTGGGCAGAGAGCTGAAACTCTCTTGGACTGGGCAGGCATAGTTAACATGCAGTTTTCTGCAACAGATCATGTGTATGAGCCCTGAGGTACCTGAGCAACCCAAAATGGTTTTGAAAATGGAAGTGGAGTTCCTAGTCTTGAAAGAAGTTATTAAATTATTACTCTTTCAATTTACTGAGAATCTGTGGGATCTGTGAGCCTTTCTATTTTTGGAAGGTCTCCCTTGACACATACCAGAGCAGGACATTAAAAGTAGTCATTAAAACAACCCAATAATAAAGTTGGTAGCCTTGCTCTTCTGACTTAGTAGAAATTTTTGTGCATGTCTCAGGGAAAAGAAGACCCTTCCTTTCCTCTTTGACTCAGAACAGTGTTGCATTCAAGATGTGGTCATAGCATGACCACCTCTTCCCGTGCGTGTCACCTTCACCGGCAGTATAATATAAGACATCAGACTCAGGATAATACAATACATCAGTAGCAGCAGCCAAAGAAAGTTGTAATGGCCTAAACCACCTCTGTGATTTGCCAGAACACCTTCTGTCACGGAGTCCTGTGTGCTGCCAATGAATTTTTCACAAAACACTGAGCCAGTCTCATTTGCATCTCCCTGAGACAAATAACAGTGTTGGGTAGTGAGCAGTGCCTCCATTCCATCAGCTTCTCCCACCAGCCCAAGCACTGTGCTTATGCCACAGGACAGTTTGTTCCCTGTAAACACAGGGCAAATCCTACCTGGCAGACTGGCAAATCATGAATGATTTGTAATTGTTAGAGAAACATTGGTTCTGACTGAAAACACAGAGGTTTTTGTAGGGTCTGAAATATGTTATTAGGACACTAAAACTACATGTGCAAACAGTAAGACTTCCTTTATCCTGTGGGAACATGTAATGAATTAGGTGATGCCTATGACTCACTATTAGTTAAAAAAAAGTGAGGAGAGGGTTCATAGGTGTAAAATTCTTTGTCTTTTTTTTTTTTCTTTCCTTGTTCTCACAAGAGAAATGAGGCAGCTTTTACAGCTGGAAGACAGGAGTTTTGCACATAGCCACAGTGAAGGTCAGTAAGTCTGACTCACTCAAGTAACAGCTGAGTACATTGGATCTCATTTAATTTTATTACAATTGCAGAAGCACTGCTGATCAACAGTGTCATATTTCCTTTTCTTCAGCATAAAAGATGAAGTGATTGTTCCATGAAACAGCAGTGGGGGAAGGAAACTAGGAGAGGAGCAATATGCCCCTCAATGCACTCGCTACACCTGTACCTGTGTTCTGTCCTTCCTCTTTTAGTGCTAACAATGCTCCATATAACTCCTTTGGGGTTTTATAGTGTTGCTCAAGGTATTTCAGAGTCTCTTTTATACTCAGAAAATGCAGAGAGTTGCAATATGAGTGCCTGCTGTATGGAAATGCAGGGGAAAATGGTACTTCATATTTCTGTCCTGAGCACACCGGCATAACTACTTTTCACCAAAAAGGTGCCATGTCTTGTGTGTCCTATTTTGTGCAGTGCAGCATTGGACATATTGCTCACAGACTGTACAGGGATAAAGGAAGAAGAATTCTCCCTCCTAAAAGTCACAGAGGCTTTCTGAATGTTCCAGGTTAAAATAAGTTGGATGAGGATCTATGTGAGTGATGCTAAAGCAACCAGATAAATAAATGCCTAGATAAATAAAGAGAACTCATATGCTTGAGTGGTCCCTAGCCCTTCAAAATCTGAGTATCTTGCAGTATTTTGGTGTTGCAGGCTACTAGTATCCACATTTAACATCATGGAAGTAGAAGTGAAATGACTGGACCAGGAGGAGACCTAGTGGAAGCTTGCAATATAGAAAGAGTTGAAAAAGATTTCTGAAATGTGAGCTTAATTCATTTCTCACTGGGTTCTTTCTCCTAACTAATTCTACCTTCAGTTCTTCACTTCTATACTGTAATGCTGCTCCTGAAAAAAAACCACTGTATGGTGCCTCTTGCTGGGGCACAGACATTTTGCCCCCAGGTAACTGAGTAAATGACTGAGAACTTGAGCAGTATAAACTAGTGGCTTGGTCTTAGTGAGGGCAAACAAAGAGATACAATCCCAGAAGAAGAACAACTGTCATTGACAAAGTCTAAATAGTAAACTAACTTCCCTCTACACACTCCTTAACATTTCCTAGCATTGATTTCTACATATTAACGAGATTATTAGAAACATAATAGGGATTCTGCTAATAATACCAAACTGATGTTCAGTCAAAAGTAATCAGACATAAGGAAATCTGCCCCCAAACACTCATGTAGAGCTCATCTGCTCCTAAGAGCAGCAGGCACTAATTCTTCCCAAAAGGAGCTCTCTGTCTTCCTTCTGCTGCCACAGGGTGGGTACCAAGGAAAATAAGTGTCTGAAGACAAGCTGTATTTCCTCCCCATAGCTTACAGAAGTAGTTCCATATATACACTGTCCTGTTCCATTATCCCTGGCACATGCTCACCTTAATGCTACAGCAGAGTGATAAAAGCAAAGGGTTGGATTTCCTGATAATGTAAATTAGCCTCCTGCTACATCCATGATAAAGGTTTTGACCAAATACACAGATTGCCTGTGAATCCTAAAAGGCAGTACATGCTTTCCAGTGACACTTCTTGGAGCCTTCTTCTCCAAGATACACTCCACAGTTTTCCACCTATGGTTTTACCAAAGGCTTTAGAACAGTTCCTCAGGGGGTGTCTACATGGGTGCAATGAAGTGTTGTGCAAGGATAACAGAGTTATCCCTGGACTAATGGAGTTACTAGGAACAGAGCAGCTATATCAAAAAACTGTTCTGCAAGGGTTGTTGTGCTGACTGCAGAGCATGGTTTATGTGGCATACTGTGTCAATGCAGTCCAGCACCATCTTCTGCAGAGCTCTCTCTCTCTCATTGTCCTTTGTTGCCCTCCCACATCCCACCAAAGCCCCTTCCTCAGCTGAGTCCTTTCAGGCTGTCACAGCCTTTCACCTGACTGCCCTGTGTTTGCCTTTCCAGAAGAGTGTGAGTCTGTCATGGGACACACAGATATTACACAGGGAAATCTCTGCCTGGAAGCAGAGATGCAGCTGGAAGTCAGGTCCCTGAGGGTATTTAAAACTATGCTAGACACTTGTGTTCAGGGTGCCAAGGGATGGGGGTTTTCAGATGTCCAGTGCCTAAGGTACTTTCAACAATGGCAATCCAAACTGTAAATTGTGTCTTTGCCAGCTTGCTTGACAATCTAACAGCAAAAGATCATAACTTGAAAGGAGAAAACCCAAAGTATTCCTAAATATAATTTAGTGATTTTATAAAAAATATAGCATTTTCTATGAGGACACTCAAGGGGAAGGGAGAGAGGATGCTATAAGCTGCAGATAACCAGCAAAGAAGCCAACACAGGGAGAAATGCATGTTCCTATGAGTGTGCAGAAACTCTTACTAGGAGTACTAGAGAGCCCTCCTCCTGAGAAGGGAGAGCTGTTGCCATTGCAGCAGCCACTGCATTTTGCTATTGCAATGGTTACTGCTGCCTCTGTTGAAGGGGTCAACTGATGGCCTCATTTGGTGAGGTTGTTCAGGAGCAGCAGCAGGACCCAGCTGCATGTATATTACAAAACCCTGAAACATAATTATTAGCTTAAAGTTATTAGTCACCTGGGAAGGAATTAAACTGTGGTCTGAAAAGTAATATTTTTATGAAAAACACCAAATCCTGCAGGCAAAGAGTTGTGCTGAGAAGCATACATGCCAATGCAGATGTAACTGTGGCAAAGGGAGGCTTTACATTACCAGTCGGAATTATCCTGTTGTATCATCTCCTTTAGAATGTGATTTTCTTTTTTTTTTTTTTTCTTTTTTTTTAGGAAGAGGAAATATTTAAGATGAGTTTTGCCACTACTGAAATTCAAACTGCAATTTTGTCACAAAATGCAGTATTTCTGAATTATCTTGCTTTGAAGACCCAAAGGAGCCCCAGAGGAGCACTTCTGAGTACTCTTTTTATTTCAGATTGTTTGCATTTTTCCCCAAGACTAGTCAGATAGATCTAATACATTCCTGACGTAGCAATTTGCTGCTGTTTATTTTTTTGTCAAATGACCTGCATCCACAAACAAACACCTTTCAAATTTCTCATCAGCTTTTATTAAGCTTTCCCTAAACCAAAGCATTAAATAGCTCTTTTTTTACTAAAATGGTAGATGAGAGCCCCAGACTCCAGCTATCTGTATATCATCCACATCAGTGAACAGAGAAGCTACTCTGTGCAGGTGCTCAGCAGCAACAGCAACTGAGAGCAGCCCTAGGCAATGGTTGCAGACAGAGCAGGAGGGCCATTTTTCCTGAGTTTCTTTCCCACTTCAGTGAGGACAGATTCCAGAGCCAGGGAAGAAATGCTGGAAGAGGCACTGTCCTTCCTCCAGGAAGCCACTGATAATCTCCATTTACTGGCAGCCCATCTCTGCTCAGTACAAACCAGGGATTTCCTCACAGCTGTGCTGCGCTGCTTGGCTTCTGTTTGCACTGACCCTGATCCAAAGCCCTCACTGAAGCCAACAGCATTTTTTCCAGTGACTGCACAGGGTTTTGGATGTGGCCCATTACAGCCAGTAGCACTGGCTGCAGCCAAAATCTTGGCTTGTGTTTTGCAGGCGTGGGGAATCACTGTTATTCTTTCTGGCCATAAAATCAATGCAATATCTTCTGATATTCCTTGCCTTTCCCTAACAGAGAGCACTTGTTCTGCTCTATTCCTGACCAGGTTTCCTGCAAAATATTAGATTTCATATCAGATTTTTCTCATTGAAATGTTCTCACTGGGGTGCTTAGACATCAACACACTTACATCCAAGGGATCCTGAAGAGGTTAGCCAGAAGTGATTATATCTCAAATGATGTTGTACTATAATTGCTCTGGATATCAGCTTAAGTGAAATAATTTGCACAAGAGAGAAGAAACAGTAAATCCAAGGAAGGAAATCACAGCTATAATTATTGGAGTTTTTCTCTTTGAGGTATTAAGAATAAATGTATATAATATAAAAAGCCTGGAGAGGATGACATGTGACAACTGCAGAGTGGATGGCAGAGCCTCTCCTACCATACATCAGCTGCAACAATCTTCCTGAGCATTACTTATGCATAAATAGAGGGTAAGAGCAGAAAATACAAGGTAGGTAGAAGGTAATCCAGAATTATGATCTAGCTCAGACACTTTATAATCAGTAAAAATTTATGAAAAATCTGAAATGTTCACAGCTAAAGGAGCCTCCCTGTTCTAAACATAACAGTGCAGTGCAAATGCTTCATCTCTTTTACTGTTTCCAGAAATATGCTTTATTGGAAACTCTCTGGAGAAATGCATTAACTACAGATTTGATATCTTGAAACCTCCTGTGCTTTAATGTGCAGATAGATAATTGTGGGAATTTTCATAAGAAGGCATGCATGATTAAAAAATAAAAATCTAATCACCCTGGTCTAGAGCCCTCCTAAAGCCACTGAACACTACATTAGTCCATTTCATGCATTAAACAGAGCCTTGAGGGATTCATTGTTTCACAGTCACTCTTGGTACAGGGGATTACAGGACTGAGATTTATTCCTGGAGTGCAATGCAAGAGGTTCCTGAGCAGGGATAGAACCACAGAGTGGTAGGGGTTGGAAGGTAACTAGAGACTGTTGATTCCAATCCCTCTGCTAAAGCAGGATCAGCTAGGGCAGGTCACACAGGAATGTGTGCAGATGGGCCTTGAAAGTCTCCAGAGAAAGACACTTCACAACCTCTCTGGGCAGCCTGTTCCTATGCTCCTTCACCCTTACAGTTTAATCATCCTTCTAGCCTTCCATTGGATTTTCTCTAGTATATCCCTGTCCCTCTTGAAATGGGGAGCCCAGAACTCGATATAATACTCCAGGTGTTGTCTGACTATCACAGAGAAAGAGGGGGGGAGAACCTGCCTCAATCTGCTTGACACATTATTCCTACTGGACCCCATTACACCATTGGCTTTCTTGGCTACACTGATGTCCCGTGAATAGCTTACTATCAACCAGTACTCCAAGGTCCTTCTCCATGGAGCTGATTTCCAGCAGGTCAGATTCCCTACTCTGTACTGGTGCCTGGTGTTACTCTTTCCCAGGTGCAAGGCTCTAAACTTATACTTATTGAACCTCATTAGGTTTCCCCTTTGCCCAGCTCTCCAGACTGTCCAGATATCACTGCATGGGTCCACAGCCTTCCAGTTCATCAGCCAACCCTCCCAGTTTCATATCATCAACAAACTTGCTGAGGACACATTCTGTGCCCTCATCCAGGTCATTGATGAAGATGTTGAATAAAACTGGACCCAGTATTGACCCCTGGGGAACACCATTAGTTACAGGTCTTCAACCATTGTCCATTGCATGGACTCTGCACCATTGATTATGACCCTCTGACCTCTATTGTTTAGCCAGTTCTCAATCCATCTTATTACTCTTTTAACCCAGTCTTCCTGATCTTACCCACAAGGATGTTATAGGAGACAGTATTAAAAGCCTCCCTAAAGTCAAGGTAGAGAACAGCCACTGCTCTGCATGTATCTACCTAACCAGTCAAACCATCATAGAAGGCTATCAGATTAGTCAAACATGATTTCCCCTTTGTGAATCCATGCTCATGCTGGCTACTCCTGATAACCTTGTTTTCTTCCAGGTGCTTAGAGATGACATCCAGAATAAGCTGGCCCATCACCTTTCCAGGGATGAACATGAGGCTGACTGGTCAATAATTTCCTGGATCTTCCTTCAGACAGATATAGGATATATATTCCTTCTGATGGAATACAGGAATTTTTGTAACTGAAGGCTCAGTGCCAGTGATGCCAGAAAAGACACTAGAAATTGATGAGCTGCCAGGTTAGCACCATCCACCTCTCTTAAAAGCAGAGTGACTAATGATTGCTGCACAGTGGAGAGGTTACTCTGGCCTAATAGATTATGTCAGGGCTAGGTGGGGATGCAGGTAGCTAATGAGCTCAGGGACACTTTCATAAACACAGTCCACAGCTGTGAGGAGTGTATAGACTTGTTACAGCAGTTTGCAGGAAAACAGCCCTATGTATGGCTGCAGACCCCAAAGGACTTCTGAGATCATAGAGTCATAGCATGTTAGGGTTTGGAAGGGACCTCTAGAGTTCATCTAGTCCAACCCCACCTGCCAAAGCAGGAGAACCTAGGGCAGGCCACACAGGAATGCATTTAGGTGTGTTTTGAAGGTCTCCAGTAGAGACTCCACAACCTCTCTGAGCAGCCTGTTCCAGTGCTCTGTCAGCCCCACAGTAGTTTCTCCACATGTTGAGGTGGAACGTGCTGTGTTCTAACTTAAACCCATGATTCCTTGTCCTATTACTGGCACCACCAAAAAAGATTGACCCCTTCCTCTTGACACCCACCCCTCAGATATTTATAGACATTAATAAGATCCCCTCTCAGCCTTCTTTTCTCAAGGCTAAACAGCCCCAGTTCTCTCAGTCTTTCTTCATAGGAGAGATGTTCAAGTCCCTTGATCATCCTCATAACTCTCCATTGGAATCTCTTCAGTAGATCCCTGTCTCTCTTGAGCTGGGGAGCCCAAAACTGGATACAGTATTCCCAGTGTGGTCTCACCAGGGCAGTGTAGAGGGGAAGAAGAACCTGGACACACTTCCCAACGCACCCCAGGACACCACTGGCCCTCTTGGCAAGAAAGGAACATTGCTGACTCATGGAGAATTTACTGTCCACTAGGACTCCAAGCTCTTTCTCCATGGAGCTGCTTTCCAGCTGGTCAGATTCTCGAATCTGTGCTGGTGCCTGGTGTTATTCCTACCCAGGTGCAGGACTCTACACCTGTCCCTATTGAACTTCATGAGGTTCACCTTTGCCCAGCTCTCCAGCCTGTCCACATCCCACTGGATGGTAGCACAGCCTTCTGGCATATCAGCCACCCTTTCCAGCTTCATATCATCAGCAGCATCCCTGGAAATCATGAGGATAGACTGCCTTTAACTGAAGCATCTGGGCATGCATGCCAGGTGATGAACAGCAGTGCTTCATTAGCAGCCTGCAATGTCCTGATCTGACAGGTGCTGGTGTATGATTCATTATTTAAAATTCTATTTCATGAAAGTAATGTGATTTGGCTGGGGTGGGGGGCAATGTGTGGATTCTTTCAAACGTTTTCATTTTATTTCAGCAGAAATACCAGACACTGGTTTGCAGGAAGGAAGGAGAAATCCTCACAGCCATTCAAAGCAAAGCCATATGTTTAGATTCAGTTCATTTAGGAAACATTGTAACTCTGAGGGCAGCGGATCCTGCTCTTCTCTGCAAATAAACCACATAATCAACTCTAACTTTTCTCCCAGCTGGGACCCTCTGAATGCATTGCTCTCTGCCTCTTCCCTCTTCCAAGTCACACTCTGTTGCCATACATCAGACTTTTCTAGAATTTCTCCTCACTCTCTTGCAGCACATCCAAAGTACACAGACAGAAGCATGCATGAAAGATGGATTCATTCCTCTGTGCCAGCTGTATTTAATGCACATATCCCATCCTGATCTCAACACAGAATCTTGCTTTTCTGCCCAAAAACGCTGCAAGCAGGAGCCTTCTCTATAAATACACATTCTTCAACATATTTGTTTAAAGTTATTATCCTGAATTGGAGTGACGAAGATATAAATTTGAAAGTATTTTCCTTAGTAGTATTTGATTTGTATAAAATTTCTGAATCTGATTGAAGCCATGGTATGCTGAGCACTTTACAAACACACTGAAAGAGAATCTGTACCTGTGAGTTTAGAGCCAAACAGACAAGGCAGAGGGTGACGAAAAGGACTCCACTTTACAGGGACTTGGAAGGATTAGTGTAACTTGCCCAAGGTCATACAGAAAATCTGGACAACTGAACTGAGATGACTGCAGTCCCAACACAAAATTTTACTTACTGAATCCAATTTTCCACTTTTCCTTTCATATATTCTTTTTCATACATTAAAAACTTCACATAATTTTTTTTCTTCTCCGGGAAGAATAGCAAAAGTAAAGGCTGCAAGTTGTCCTTTTAAAACTAGGTTGCACAGCCAAACAAATTTAAAATGATATCTCAGCAAGATTTTGCAGCCTGCCTGTGACAAATAAAACGACTTTCACACTGAAAACATATGCACTCAAGAGGACTAGCTGAGAGAATTTAGCAAGGCTCCTAATGAAAGAGCTGAGCTGCAATATGTATATGCATGAGTTCATGTATTATTTAAACCATTCTGATCGTAATAAGCACAGTACTGAAAGTGTCACTAACATTCATGCATTGAATAACTTGCCCTCATAAAGGTATAATGTGTTCATCTGTTTTGTTTGTAGTCACAAAGCAGTAATAGCATAAACAGAAAATAGCCCTGAATGTTGCAAAAAGCACATAAATATAAATCTAATTATATCTTTCCTTGATACTATGACTAACAAATGATGATGTTCACTGAAGTATGACACATGGCACCAAGTGCACTGTGCATTCGCAAAGACCTTTGTACAAATCTTCTGCTATGTTCAAGTCTAGCCTTGGATTTTAGGGGTTAAAACAAATATATGATGCTAAAGTTGGTCAGGCTGCCTCAGTAACCTAGTGGTACGGCCTCTGTCTGGCAGGTGGGAGGTTCAGATTATATTTTCACTGACTCTGTTATAGCTTACCCAGTGCTTGTTGCCAGACATCACCTATCCCTCCAGATACCCCAAAGACTGACTATTAAGTCAGAGTTCTGATGGCTCCCTGGGAAAATATCCTATCCTTAGCAGTCCCAAGGATGACTGCACCACATGAGATGTTGGGGAGGGTGAGAAAGAAAAGAAACCAATGGAGGGATGCAGTAGTTCTCCAGGTACACCAAAGGCTCCCATGCCCATGTCCACACATATGTTATCAAGCAAAAAATGAAGTTAGAATAACTGAAATCACAGTGTAAAAATAAATATAAAAATCATCCACATCTTTTATTGATTATACTTAAACTGTTCCCTCAGTGAAAAATTTCTATACTAAATGGTCTTATGAGCTATTATCTCAGTCTTTCGTTTTTTTTTTTTTTTTTTTTCCCCTTCTACATGTTAATTGTACCTCCATGTGGGAAACTTATATAGCAGTCTGTTCTTGCTAGTAAAAATGGCAAGACTCCCACTGGTTTCATTCAAAGGTTCAGGCTGTTAATGGTGACTCAATCAATCAATCAGTCAGGACACAAGAAGCTGTAGAGATCCAAAATTTGTCTCAAAATTCAGTGAGCTCATCTAGTGCAGTTTTATCAGCTGAATCAGATATGGTTGCTGGAGTAGTTAGGAAAGATACATATCTAGGACTCTTTGGGCAGGATGTTTGGTAAGCACCATCACTTGGGTACTTTGCTGCAGTTCCCATTTGTCAAACGTTTCAGATCACAATGCAACAGGGTGGTGCTGGCTGGGAACTGGGACAAGAGCTGATGCAGAGGGGGACATCAGGACAGAAGGTAAAGTGTCTAGGGCACCAGAGAGGATGACTCTGATTTTGAGTGATCCAGAAATGGCAAATGAGCCTGGAATGCCCAGTCAGGTTAGAGGTGTTGCAAGAGAAAAGAATAAGCCACTTTGCAAAGAAGACCAGTTAATTTAATTCAGTATGAAATCAGAATAAGAACCGGTGGTCTGTATTTAGGAGAGGAGACCTAAGACCCTTCTCATCCAGGAAATGTCGTAGGAATTAACTTCTCCCATTTTATTTTTATGGATGGGAGTTAAAAGTATATTAATAATCATATTATGCTATTGGTAAATGATGGACACATATATCCCCAAAGGTTATGTTATTATTGGAAGGGGTGGTAGAAAAATGGACTGTCCTCTCTCTGTTTGCAGTTGTCAACCTTTCCCTTTCCTCTCCTCTCATCTTCTCACTTGTTCCGTCTCCTCTCCTCTCCCCTTCCCCTCCCCAGAACCTTGAAAATTATTGAGAATTATCCTGTGTACCACTTACATTGAACCAGCCCATAAAGTTTTAGGAAAGCATGCACAGTAAATGTTTCTTTACTCTGCAACTGTAAGTTTCACTAGATCTGTTCTATTTTTCTTCTTTAAGAGCTAAATAGTAACAGATAATGCAGAGATGTGAATATGGAGATGAGGTATATATAGGACTGAAAAACACAAGGTTGTTCTATCAGGCAGGAATGCTTAAACCTACGTGAATACAACCTAAACACTGAAAAGGTTTATTTTTGGATATCTTTAAAACAGCATTTTACTGAATGGAGCAAGCTATAACTGACATGAGCACATCAACGTTGTTTTCTGCCTGCAGGTTTACTGTTATGCAGAAGAACAAGTATTGTTTTATATTTTACACTCAGTAGGTAAAAACCTTTTAAAAAGGGAAAAAAAGAAGGGAGTAGAAAAATCTGTGTCTATCTGTATCTCTGTATCCTGGTAGGTGTGGTTGTGTCTGCTTTTTCTACCCCATCTCTAATATCCTAATTGTCCAGAATTTTTAAACCAGATACTGCTGTAATTAGATAAATGGAAGTTCAGTGGAGTCCAGTGATGCTGCTCAATGAATGAAATACTGTTTTGATCAAGGCATTATGAAATTCTCAGTTTAAATCAGTCTTGGGATTCCAGGCTGCATAAGCTCACATTTTCTGTACACAAGAAACAGGCTTTTGCTGTTAAGAATCAAGATTAAGGTTTAGGAAATGTGCATGTGTTCAGAAGTTCTGCAGTGGGCTTCCTTCAGGCAAAACATAATGACATGGTGTGGACAGTTTTTCTAGGCTTAAGAACTCTCTACATAGCTACTGAATGCTTTCTGCAGAGGCATCTCCTTCCTCAGAGGAACTCTCTGATGCAGAACTATGATGGAGGAAGGTTGGAAAGCAGGAGAATCACAAAGGGGCCAAGGACATGGGAGCCGGGGGAGCCATCAGAACCGGTGCAGAGAGGGGTTTTTGAATCCACATCGAATCAGCCAGTAACCTCCAGCAAAACACATTTTTTATAGCCACGTGTGGTATATTCACAGGGCTAGCATTCTCATTTTTTAAGGAAATGCAGTATCTCTACAAGTAAGAGTGAAGTTACCTCTGTGCCTCAAAAAAACCAAAAAACAAAAAAACAACAAAAGACGAGTTATTTTCCCACATGTTAATCATGGAAGAGTTTCTAGATGAAAGATGCTGGTTATATGCAAAATCTTGCCACAATTAGCTCATGCTTTTTAATTATAAAAAGCCCCCCAAAAACCTTGAAATGTGAGCTGGCTAAACTCTCTCTTGAGAAAGGGCTTATTATTATCAGATGGCACTAGAATAATCTAGATTAGACTGCTAGAATGAAGATTTTTAATAGAGAAAGTGTCAGTGAAATGAATCCTTTTCTACTTTCCAATAATCTATGTGTTTATTTCCAGGTATCTAAGCTATGAAAGGGTTTAACTTTGTTAGTATTCTGACAACTGAACAAAAGTTGGAGGTATTCAACACCTAAATATTCATTTCAATAACATGCAACAGTTTGAGGGTAAAAAGAAATCATGATTGAACTGTTTGACAGAGATAATGGAGGTACCACCCTCTTTCTGTGTTTCTGTTGTTCCTTAAGAACGTGAAGAATTGACTTTTTTTTCAGTTTGACAAAAGTCACTAATTCAATAGTATGACATGGAATGATGAATATGTGAGACAGTCAGAAATCAATGAAAAAGTGCAAAACTTAAAACCCAGTGAATTATTTAGGGCTCTCTCTTACTTAAGCCTTCTTTTGAGGTGTGTTTTTGAATATCTAAATATGTTTAGAAAGTTAGCATTTTTTCTCCTATAGTCTCTGCATTTGTTTTCTTTATCTTTCTTAGTTAGCTGCAGCCAAGGGTACAGGCAGAAGATTTTACAAAGAAGAATCAGGATGGCTTAAGAAGGTGCCTGATGCCAGCAGACATCATTCCCCATCACACTTTTTTCCCTGAAGTCAATGCAAAATGCATGAGCCTCTACCTCATTCATTATTACTTAATCTAAGGCACAAAACTCTACAGGCAATCTCAGAGCATGCATGCACGTAGCTACAGTGGCTCAGGTAATGTATAGTAGCTTTAACGAGCTTCTGTAACCCAGTCTTACCCTATGGCCTTAATCCAACACCACCTGGCATTGTACTTCAGAAATTTAGTTTTTCATAGCTGCTCATCCTGCATTTCATAGCTTTCCAAAGCCAATATGAAACTGTCCTTGACAGAGAAGTATTGTTCTAGATATACACTCCTTTCTTACCTGGTGCAGAAGACAGAAAGGAAGAAGAAGCCCCAGTATCAGCAGTTGGAGCTAAATTAGATACAGTTGCACTAATATAATGCTTTGTGCTTGTTATTTTATCCCTCATTTCTTTTTAACCTCTCTTGCCACAAGCACATTTTGCTCTAAAGAGCTCAGCACATAATAGCTCATATCACTGCATGCTTTTGAAAGCTAGACTGCATTAAGATGTCTATATGAGCTCAAGATTTGAAATAACTCAAAGCCAATATTTAATTTTGAGGATGCCCTAGCAAGAATAGAGATCCTGTCTCTTTCATTCAGGGAGGAGGAGGAATGAAGAGCAAGGAGGAAAGAGGTTGCTCTCCTTCCCCTATATACCTTGTCTCTTTTACACCTAAAAGAAGTGGAGGTAAAATGCACAGCATGCCTGCTTCAGCAGGAAGAGGCTAATACAAGAATAGACAGTTCACATTGTCCTTTTTACACCAAGATCCTTGGGAAAGTCTTGTCCTTCCCTTAGGCACGGATCTTTCCTACTATTGTGAAAATAGTTACCTGTTACCCCTTGCTTAGAGATCTGTCTTCAGCCCTAAACAAGAGACAATTCAAACCCATGTGGACTCATGCAAAACAAAACTAGAAGGGCTGATTTAATTGCTGAAGATTTGGTACTTGTGAAGCACCACAGAAGCTTCTTTGTAAAATAAAATACTTTCTTATATTGTATTTGTCCTGTTTACCTTTTAATCCCATCAACTGTACAAAGCAGATTTACCATGACCATTTTAGTTCTGATCTGGTCTTGCAATAGGACCCAAATTATCTGGGACTTGGTACTGTCAGTGCTCTCCGTCGCTGTAGGAACAAAGTAGTGATATATACCTTCAAGTATAAGTGCTGCAAAATGCTGATTTTTCTAATAAGGTAAAAAAGAAGATAAAAGATCCTTTTGATTACATCTATCATTCTTTGATTTGTCATAGTGTAACAATGTAACTTCAATCTTCCTTCTGGAATAAAAGGATGAGAAAGCAGGGCTTTCTCATTTGTACCAGGTTGAAGGAAGATCTGAACTGTTAATCCCAGTGACTTGGACATATGCTGCTGGGCTCAATTTCCTGCTGGTACAATTATGAAAAACTGCAGTAAAGTGTCCAGTTACGCTGACACAAAACACCATGGAGAGCCATGCCAGAATCCAACCAAATCAATTCTCTAAAGTCTGCCTGTAACATACCTGAAGACACATATCCTGGCCCACCTTGACACTGTACTGTCTGCCTCTGTGATGGCTCTGATATTTGGTAGTGGTTCAGTGATGGGTATAAACATTCACTTGTAACAAGAGATCTGTGAATCCAGAACATCTTCCTTTCATTCCTGCTTTCATTTCCTGCTGCATACACCAGAAAACTGGATAATCAAAAAGTTTCCTGTTCTTGAAATGTGCAAGCTCAAACTTAAAATGTAAAGAAATACTTCAGTATTTACTATAGTGTGGCTGTCCTTTTCCTTTCTACCACTGAACACAGCAGCACAGCTACAATTACACTTGTACACAGAGGGGGTTGCATATAACTTTGACAGACATATGCCAGTAGGGGAAGCCAGATCAGTTCAAGCAGTGGATTTTTTCCTATACTTATACTTACATAGGAGCAGGTTTATTAGGGAAATAAAAGCTCTCTAAATGGCAAAATCATATTCAATAATGACAATATGCTGGTGAAATTAATCTAGATAATTATCTAATTTTTGACCATGACAAAAAGCTCGGAAGACACTCTCCATCCTGCAGCAGAAACAGACTGTGCCTCACAGGAATGAAGTTGCTCGTGCTTTGCCATTTTTCCCAAAGGATTTGTACCTTTCTCCTTTTGGCAGACCCTGGCTTCCTATCACCACATCCCACAGTCCAGGTTTGGCAGGCATGGTGTCACCCAGCTCCATCCTGAGTTATCTGTGTAGTGAAAGTGGCAAATTGTCCTTAGTGTCTGATCTGCAGCTTGCAGAGAGGTACTGAGCTGATGTTACACTTGTCAGCTGAAGCACAGACAGCTGCATGTGTGCAGCCCTGCAGAGCTATGAGAGAAGCTGCTAACCTGCACCAAGCTCAGGTCTGCCAAAGCCACACTGCTACAGATCTTAGGCTGTCTCTCCTCTCCATCTAGCAATCATAACTGAGAGTACCTCAAACATCCTCAAAGTTGTTAAAGAACTGAAAGCCTTACAAGGGTACAACAAAAGAAAAATCACATTGTTGATAAGGGATATTCAGAACTGTTTCTCTCTTTTCTTGATTTTCCTTTCCTCTTTATTTTCCCAGACAGTTGCAGTGACTGTGGCTGGTGACTTCCATAATTTTCCTGTTCCGCCCTCTTATCACAAAGTCCCACTGTTAGATCTTTATTCCACTTTTATTATATAGCACCGGCACAATTTTTGGAAACAATTTTGAAAACTGAAGTGTCCTGTTTGTACAGTCTGCATTTTGTTAGGCTGCATTATTTATTGCTGTAAGATCAAGACTTTCACATCTCACCAGTACGCTGAACTAAGAGAGTTACGAAAGGCCATTAGCACTGCACAAAAATAAGTTATGCATCCACAGCAGCCTATTGTCCATTCTAGGACATCAGATTGATTTTAGGTTCTTTAGATTGTTTTTTCTATATTCTGTGCCTCTCACTCTGCTTTCTATAGCATTTTCTAATATACTAATTTATTTGAGTGCTTCATACTCAAGATGAAATCCCTGCTTACACTGAAGTTAATGGAGTTTTACCTCAAACAGAATATATATTAATGCCAACTTCCACTTTTAAGACAGGGACTTTGATGGTGTACAGCAATGTAATGGCTCCCATGGATGGGTAATCACTGAATCACTGAGGAATAGAGAAACATAACAGGCAAAGACTACATGTGAAATCAGGCACTGAACTATTGTCACAACATGCTGGAATCCTTCACCCGGGATGTGTGGTAACTCCCATCAAGATTCAGATCAATTCTTTTATTTTTTTAACTTGAGGTGTCTAAAATTTCTAGATCAGCTTAGCTGGCACCAAGAGCTCACTTAACATGTCTAAAACCTCTAAGTTATATTCCTGTTGCCATTGAACTGTTCTCAACTGAAACTGAACTGTCTCTGAACAAGCTTATATTAATAGACTGTTTCTTTCTATACTTAGCAATCAGCTTTTACTAAAATGTAATAATAAAAAAAGACATCTCAAGATGATTTTTTGGAACTCAGGGAAAACTTAAAAGCAGCCTCTTAAGCACAAATATGGTCACTAAAGGAAGTCTGATTTAAATCTTTTATTATCAATCAGTATCATCAGTCTTTGATGCCTAGCACTCAGCAGACTAAAAGAATTAATCATGGCTGTTCAAAATACTTGCATGAAATGCTCATAATAATATGCAGCGTGCTAGAGAGAAGTGTAATCGCTCTGCAGTTAAAAGTGGCAATGAAATTTCAGTCTTAATGGAAATACCAGCTTTCTTGTCTTCTGCAAAAGGTACAAGCAAAGATCTCAAAGTATAGCACAATCTCTTGTGGCTTCTCATGGTATTTTTAATACTGACTAAATCAGGAAACTGATTATGATTAATTCTCTTATAGGAAAGAACTGATTTTAGTGAGAGCTATGTTAAAGACTGTCAAACTTTGGTTAAAAGCAGATCTGTGTTTCAAAAGCTGTACGTAGAGTTTCCCAAAGACTGAGGTAGTTCAGTATGGTTCTGCCTCTGAACAGTGGCCAAACCCAGCTCTGCCACAGCCATTTCTTCCAATTCCCTTATACCATCTAGCATAGATACAGGTTTGCTTACAGCACATTTCTACAAGTTTGCAATTGCAATGTTGATGATTTCAATGTCAGTAACATGGCTTCCACACACAGTGCCCATCTAAACATACTTCAGTATTTATCTTAATCTAATCAAAGGAAACAAGTTTTTCAAACTATTATTTCCTTAGGTTTAAAGAAAATGGTAGAGGGGGTCGTAGGAAGAGGAGGTGGTGGTTAAAAAGGAAGATGATGGCCAGAATAGCAAAGACACCAAGTCCTATAAAAAAATTGGGAAGGCCTTAATCTGTAGCAGCAGTTTTCATTTGGCACTCTTAATCTACATAATCTAAAAAATACCCTAGATTTATTGTAGTGATTTTTTACTATAACACAGGTGTATAGCAGTGTGCGACGGGTGTTTCAACAGGAAAGACTTTAAGATGGGGAGTACAATTCTGAATCAACTCCAGCTGCTCCTACTTACTACACTTCAATCAACTTCACAGAGAACTCTGCATGAAGGAGGGAAACACTTCCCAGATAAAATAGATGAGCTCCATGAATGAACCTAATGCCACCTAACCACTATTTGTCACTCAGTCTGTGGGACCAGACTACAACTGGTTTAAAGAAAATTCTGGAACATATAGGTTATGTCCTCAGCAACAACTGCTTTGCCCTGTAAATTTACTCAAACCATACTTGCTGATGCAGAAGTAGCCTTAACTTTGAGTCAAATCTGGCAATCATTACATAGATAAAGCTATTAAAACAGATGAGAAACTGGTCTAGGCAATGACTGTTACACCTGTGTGATAAGCATTTTGAAAGACTTCCCTAAAAAAAGCCTGCAGAAGAGTATAAATGAGCTCCCAAACAAACTTGGGCTTCAGAAAGGCGGAGCATAAATTTGCACAATCCATCAAAATTCCAAGATATAAGTAAATTAATTACCTGAAATTCTTCTGCTCTCTATAGAGGGATTTGCTGGACATCATGAAACAGAGTCTGCTTACCCATTTTTTGGTTTATTTTTTTTTCTTTAATCTCATCCGAGTGTGTTCTTGCACTGTGCCTTGGACCTTCCCTGTAAATAAATGGAAGTTGGTAAAAAACCCAGAATGCACAGAAGGAGGAGGTTTTGGTCTTTAAATTCAGCCCTGAGGTGACTCCATGCTGTGTATTGGTTGCTAGCAATGACTGAATACTAAGAAAAACTTTGTACAATTAGCTCACACTTGGTGTGGAGGGTCTGGTCACTACACAAGGATTGCATTTGCTAGGAGGGAAACTCTTCTACCAGGTGGGACTCACAGGCAGGGGTAACAAGCCTGCTACCTCTCCAGATGTGATCAGCAAGGAATAAAACCCACCTGTAGACCTGAAAAGCTAAGTAGATGATCGTGGCAGATGGGTGGGGATTTCCCAGGTGAGCTGGGAGTCTGTTTTATTATTTTCTTCTTTAAGGTTTTTATATTTCCTTGTGCTGAAACTTGTCCTTCTCCATATGGTTCAACAGAGCATGTTGCTGGACCTCATGCTTAGTCAATTTTTTTGTCCAAATCTTTGAGATCTCACATCCCAACAAATTAGGGATACCCATATTTCTGTGGTTGGAGTTTAATGCCTGGGATGGTTTTGCTGCTTGGCTTTCTTCCCCAGGCACAGGCAGCCTGAGCTTCTCCTTTCTGGCATGAAGCACAGAGTGATAAAGGTCTAAAGAAACATTAAACTAACTCCTAATAAATTCCTAAACTCTTTATGCAAACACCTTTTTGATAAACCTTTTTTATTCCCTTTGAGGGATTATGAGGACTCAAAAAAAGTTCTAGGATCATGAGGTTCCACGATGTCCTGACTCACCATTTTGGCAGAGTATAAATTCAGGGCCTAGTGGGAGTGAAAGTGAGGGCAGCTCTGTGGGGACAACACCAGGGACTGTAAGCCCTTCCTAAGCTCCTGCCCTTTGCTGTTCTTCCCCAAGGCACAAGCTGAGCCCACCTGGGGGTACAAGATTTCCCCATGGACCCAGCACCCTGCCTTTGGCCTCTGTGCCTGGGGAGCATGAGGGTGCTGCCAAGCTTGGGTGCCTGCTGCATCTAGGGGCTGCTGAGAGCCTGAGGCAAGGCCCCTCATTTTGGGACCGCATTCAGCCACCATGCCAGAGGCCTGGGCTCTCTTGAGAGGGAAGAAAGTTTCTTCCCCAGCCCTCCAGCCCGCTCCCAGCACCAGGTCTGGTTGCTGGCTGTGCTACGGCATATTTCGGGTGTTGCTTCATTAGCCACACAAGGCGATCTGCTGGACTTTTCCCTGAACACGGATTTTAATTTCAGTGGGAAAAGAAAGTTGTTTTGTTTTTTTTATCTGGAAACAGCTGATTGACTGGTGTGCAGTAGCTGTTTATTTAAAATCTTTCCAGTTCCCCTGACTTGGAAGGTGCCCTAAGAGCACTTAAGGGGCCTGGAAAAGCCAAAGCAGACACACATGCCATGCCTGTGTCCCGTCAGCCTGTTACACCCTGAATGGTGGCTAATAGAAGTATTTTGCTATTTATCATCTGATAAATGCTTGCTGCCTGACCAACAAATGAATGTATCTGTATGGCACTGAGTAACTGAGAGATGCAAAGGACCATACTTTATTGTTCAGAAATTAGAGTCGATGCCTGGAGTCACTCAAAGATCTTGAGCAGGAAGAAGCCTCCAAAGCAAGCGGGTAAAGGAGTGCGTGAGTTCTGGCCCTGCACCTCACAAACAGACCTGTATCAATGGCATTTTTTTTTCTTTTCTGCAGTTCCTATCTCAAAGGTTAACCCGTGGGGAATGTTTCTGGTTTCATGGAGAACAATGACCAATCAGAGGAGGAATAGCCCATCCAGACAAACCAGAGGCTGGCAGGCAAGCAATTTCATCATCCCCAAGAATTCATCTGTTCACATAAATTAATTCACACACAGTGTGCTCTTCTCTTTCTCCCCACTCCCATGAGGGCCAGAAACATTTTAGCACAAAAATAGTTACAGACTCTTAAAAATTGGGGGCTATAAAATACAGCAAATAGCCTTCATCCCAAATAAAACTGTACTGATGAATCTGGCTTACACCACAACAATGCTTCCAAGAAGCTCTAAACAGGACTGTACTGAACTTAGAAGCAAACTTCTATAAACAACATGAAAATCATACCTAGATACCCAATTTAAAACATTTTTTGGACTATAAATAAGCCATGTTGGAAGAATTAACAAACATAGTTGTCAATTATGGCCTACATGTGTTCTCTATTTCCCTTATTCTAAACTGCATCTGGGGGGATTGATCAGTTTGTTCTCTTCTTCTTGGTCTTTTAAAGGTTTTTAGCTACTTGGCAGCAGTGCTGATTGATTATCGAGGTGACCACTTAAGACACTTAGCTGATGATGAACTGATAGACCACTAGCATTTTGGTGAAAGAGAGAGAACAGTATAGATGTAAGGGGAAAAAAAAAAAAGAACAAATTCAGTGTGGATTTAAAAAGTCTATAATTAAATGTGTGTGTGGTGTAGTAGAACAAAAATCACTATTCTTATAGCTCCTTTAAATCTGTATGAAGCATTTTTCTAAATGGAACGTTGAATATTTATTTAAGCACAGACATTCACACACACCAGTACTAATCCCAGTATAAAGCAGTTTAGAATATAATTTTAACTATAAACTGGTTTATACCAGTGGAAGATATTCCTAAACTCAAGTTATCTAAAATACTTCAGTCTACACCTAATTAAGCAGATGGATAAATCCCATAAGTCAAAGAAGGCACTGAGGTGATTAAAGAAGATACATACTTAAATTCTATTTGGAGTTTAGATCTGAAAGCTTAACTACATCCCCATTCAGCAATATATTTAGGCAACATTAGACACTTGCTTAAATCAATAGGATTATATATTTGCTTGAAGTTACCCATGAATTTAAATGCCATGCTAATTAAGAGAACACATATAATGGATTAGCTCTGGCTGATTTTTTCTACTTATTATTTTCTAATTATTACTTTTCTAACTGTGCTAGTTGAACACAAGACTTCCAGAAGATTTTAACTCCAGTGTACAAAAAGCTCTGAGGTCACATTTCCTGACATGAATGTCTGCAACTTCATACCAGTTTTCCAGGTTTTTTCACTGCTTCAAGATGAACAGGTACTCCAGTTCTAAGAGCAAGAGAAGAAACAAGCCAGCATTTGTATTAAGAAACATTTTTATTAACAAAACAGTAAATTCCACTTGCTTAGCATTTCCAATAATGAATAAATTGGCCTTGCAACAAATAAAAAAATTGTAAATATCTATCACAGAAAGCACTATAAGGTTAGGGGCATTGGGCCTCCCTTCAATGTCTTAGGGTTGAAAATTTCACACGTTATTTAGTGTTTTGTTAAAAAAGGCAACACAATACAGTCATAGAAATGAAGCCATCTCAGTCAAACAAATTAGGTTATTATAGAGAAAGGATCCAATTTTATGTTAGGTAGTTGGTTTATGTCTGTTTGGTTGGTTGTTGTTGCTGCTGTTTTTAAACAAAAAGGAATTTGAAATCTACTTGCTGGCACTTCTGATACATCCATATTTGTTTTTTGCTAAATTATGAAATTAAAGAGGAAAAAGGAGAACCTTCAGAAATAGTGTTAAAATTGTGTTTGCTTATTATAGTAGTAGCAGATTTTTTCCTTGATGTATGGATTTAGTTAAAGATTAATCTACCAAACTGCCTGTAAGCTGACCTGACCGTGCTCTTTCATTATTGTGATCAATATCAAGCAGAAAAGACCATTTCAGCTTGACCAAACCATATTCCATCATGCCCCGTCTCCTGTCACCAGATTATTCTTGTTCTGCATATCTTTAAGTACTGAAATCTGAACACCACCTCGCTTTCAACTTCTTTCCCCCCCTCCAGCTGAAGTCTCTTGCTTCCAGCAGTGACCTCCAGTGTACCTGACCCTGCCATTCCCTGAGTACAGCTGTCTTGGAAAGGTGGGAGACGCTATGAGTGCCACAGGTGAAACACAGCCTGAAGAGATCAGATGGATTTTGTGAACTCGTTCTCATTTTTGTGCAAATGCTAATGAGAATAATAAAATGGTTTACAAATGCAACATGATACACCTCCTTGTTGCTGGCAGCCTTCAAGAGAGGTGTTTTCATGTCAGCTACATGTATTTTTAAAATGCTCTGACTCCCAGACAGATAGCTGTACCGCTTTCCAGCCTTTTTCATCAGCTACAGTGAATAACACACAACAAAATGTTTTGTGCCTGCTGCTTAAAGCTAATTTTAAATTCCTCCCTCCTGCCTGTAAAGTGTGAACATCTATATCCCTCTCAGGAGGCCTTCCAATGATTTGGTTGATTTCTATTGAACTACCCTCTTTCTGCCTCTTTCTGTCTAATGTATTCCCTTTGAATTCCCGTGTAAATAAAATGTTAGACTATGATTTATTGCTGTGAACCTAATGAAATAATACTTGAAGAAAAAAAAATTAACATGTAAATAACAGCTTTATATTTAATATGTTTAACTAAAATGCATTAATGGTTTGTATGTGTAAGAAAAGCTATGTGTTACTTTAAAACATGATTAACTTATATTTGTCAGATTATGATGTCTTGCAATGCTATACAATAAACTTAGCTAAAAATACTTTGTAATATGTCAAAATGTCCACCATTGAAAAACGCTATCGTGCACCTCAAGATTATTTCCTTTTTGGAGAAAGGGGTAAATTCTGCAGTAGAATCAGCCTGGATAATTAAAATTAGAGTAGCTGTTGTTTATATAACTGAATGCCAGAAAAACGCTATATGATACTTCCTAAGATTCTCAAGAAACTCATCATTCTCATAATTCTTAAGAACAAGGTTCCTCTAAGGCAAACCATGCTCTCCAATAGTGAAGCTCTGACTGGAAGCCAAAGGCCAGTTTAAGTCACTAAATATTTAACTAATTAATGAAGGTATATTTCTAGGAAAATTGGCCATTCTGATCAACTTCATTGATGCATATCAGGAGCAAGAGATGGGGATAGGAGGGAGAAGACAAATTACATTGGAGATATATTTTTGCTTTCTACCCCACTTCTTTCAAACTACTAAAACTTAATTGCAACAGAATAGAGGCTGTACAAGTAAGAAAAAAATTAGCTGACTCTTATATACATTCATACACATCCCCCCTAATATAACCACTGCATTGTAAAGTAAAAAAAAAAAAAAAGTAAACTAAAAAAAAAAAAAAAGGAAAAAGAGAAGCAAAAAAAAAGAAAGGAGAGAAAGAAAGAGTGAAGGAAAGGGAGAAAGGGAGTGAGAAAGAAAGGAAAAAGAAAGAGAGAAAGAAAAAAAAATAAAAGGGGAAGAAGTCTGGTACAATTTGTAATGGCTGCAAAAAAACTGAAGTATGTCTGTTGCTCCAGATGTCATAAAACTCTCTATACCTAGCAACACTTATAACATTGAGTTTACCAAAAATGGCTGAAGAGCAGATATAGTTTGCATTTTCTATACAACAGGCTATAAAACATCACTTATCACAGTCCAGAAAGCACATATAGATGTGTTTTTATATAAACATATGTAATAACATATTAAGCGTGCATGAGAATTTCCCAATGATTGCATCTATGCCCTCTTGTTTATTTTTTTTTCTCTTTTTTTTTTTTTTTTTTTTTTTTTTTTGGAAATGTGCCTTATATTCCAGATTTTTTTTGTTTTGAAAATAAGGCCTCCACATTATTTTCCTCACAACCAGAAAGGGGCTTTTTGAAAGTATTTCTACATAAGTCTTCAGAAAAGCCAGCACTTTGATTCAAATGCAAGTTTCCAATCACTGCTTCACTGCACCAGATGGCAAACTCTTTATGTTTGCTCGTTGAGTCACCATATATATATGACAGTCTTCTCTGACAATAAGACTAACTTACTTCTCAAGAAAGCGCTAGCACTTTGGCTAAATCCAGAATCATAGGTAGCTTCTTTTTTTTTTTTTTTTTTTTATTTTTCCTGTTTTGTTTTTTTAATTTGTTTTGTTTCATATTGTGCCTCGATGTTGTAGTAATACTCCTTGCTTTATGAATGCGTGGTGTCATCATTGTCTTTCAGAAATGTTCCAGCAACATAAAGACAGGCAGAGTAAATGAAAACACTGTGGATGTTAGGGAATTTATCAGCTCCTGTTTCTGAAAAACAAGAGCATGAAATGCTTGTTTTTAAAAACAGTCTTTCCTTTCTGATTGCATTCCCTGTCTTTTTTTGTTTGTTTGTTTTTGAATGTGCTTCATAAAAAGTAAAGTAAATAAGTTTGTATTATGTCTCAGATAAAATGAAGACTATTTCTATACAAGCGTTCTTTTAGATGTTGAGATCAGACATAGTACTCCTTATCCTTATTTTTCTTGTTTTTGTTGGAACTTTTAGCGCTGTTGGGCTGTTTTTCCTTGATCACAGCCCCATTGGATTGTGCTGAGTTACTGATGTAGTTTCGACTCTCATCTACGTGATAGGATCCTTCGTCTCGATTCCTGTACTTGTACATGGCATACAGAAGGATGAGGATACACAGAGCTGCTGCTGCCACGATCCCAACTACCATGCCTGTTGTGCTGCTGGATTCACGAATCACCTCGGATGAGCCAGGATATTCCCTTCCTCCTCCTGCCCTGGTAGGATTTGCTGTAGGTACATAACAAAATAAGGGAGAGGTTATTATTGAGTTTGGACATTGAGGAGTTAGTAGTAATCTACCTGCTACAAACATGCATCTTTCTGATTGCACTCACTGGGTCAGGACTGCCTAACAATGTACTCCACCAGTCCAAAACCATTTAGGTTTGCAGCCTGTTCCAAACAAAACAGGCTTTTAAACAGGGAAAAGGACAGCAAGAAAAATCTCACTTTATCTTTCGGAAGTATAATTTCTCCAAATGCTGTTACTAAGGTCAAGATGCATAATAATCTAGAATAAGAGGCATGCCAC
Source organism: Heliangelus exortis (assembly GCF_036169615.1). NCBI lineage: Eukaryota > Metazoa > Chordata > Aves > Apodiformes > Trochilidae > Heliangelus > Heliangelus exortis. The sequence goes on along the minus strand of NC_092424.1, from coordinate 29,633,778 downwards.
AATTTAAATTGACAGAATACAAACATCTGGGAGGTAAGGATCTCCCACTCCCTCCCTTTCTCCCACTTTGTAAATAACAAAAAGTGACTCTATACTAAAATAAGTATTATTGAGAAGAGAGTGATGATAAGAAAGATTACCAAACAGAATGCAGGGGGGAATACCAAAAGTGCCCCTAATTATAAATGGTAGAAGGCAATAAATAGGGTACAAATAAGGTACCCGCAGTTCTCCTTTAGAATAACCCCTGAAAGCTTCTCAGTTTATGCCTTCTTTCTATTATTTTCTGTTTCTTTTCCTTCCAAGGTTTACTTTTCTTAATTTTAGACCGCTATTTAAAAACTACCTTCTCTTTTTTAAGAGTCCTCCTTGAGCTTGTCTACACTGTGGAGCACGTTTTCACTCAATTTTTCCCTTTCCCTCTTTTCATCATCGAAACCAATACCAGGCATTCCTTCAAGCAATGCTTTAGGCCCAGAAAAAAACCTCTCAGATTGCACTGAGAAAGTGCTCAGCCTTCTAAGAACCTACCTCTCAGGCCTGACTCTGGTCTTTTCATTATGAACTCAACTGACCTATGTCTTCAGACTCTAAAATGTTCTTGATAGGTACTATTGTGTTGTCTGGCACATTTTATCCTCTTGCACAGTCATGTGGAATGAAAGCCTAATTCCAGGAGAAATTTCTAGGTTAAATGCTCACAGCACACACTATGCTTATACATTTCCCTTGATCTCCTCTCTTTATTGCAATTTCAGAAGGAGAGGTGGCAGATCCTTGCACAGAGTAACTTGAAGTGGCAATAGCTGATGGATCTCCTGTAATTTAGCAAGCGTCGTGGACAAAAATTAAGTGACCTGGGTCTATGCAGTATTCCTCAGATTATACTGGAATTTCCAAAATCCTGAGCAGATGTGCACCCTCAGCACTCCCAACATGAAAAGAGCAGTGAGTGAACAAGGGTTTCCCACCAAGCACTGCAGAACACACTCATTAAGCATTCAGGCTGGCATATAGAAACCATACCTTAAATCATTATGCATGACTAAAAATGCAGTCAGTAAAGTATCGATGTTAACTGAGAGTATATTAAACACTAGTTTTAAAATATACTAACAATGATAGCTTTATGGGTGCTTACCTCCAAATACATTGTATTGAAGTGTGTTAGAAAAGAGTGTTGATCGAGGTGCATGGAAAGCAATGTCCCATTGTCACTTTGGACAACCAGAATTAAAAGCAGCCACCAGCTACAGACATCTACAATTGGCCCATGAATAATAAAACAAAGCAAAACAGCCACAACCCCCCAAATGAACTACGTTCCCTCCCCAGCTTGGTATTACTCATCATTTATTTATTGGTGATTTGTGTTCTTACTTTTGAAACACTACTTCCTGGCAGTTATCCCACATAGGCTTAAAGGTGGCATTTTATTTGACAGAAAGAACAGAAGCACCGCAGTAAGACTCCAGAAAACTGTCATTTGTGTCAAATAGTATTTTAAGGTCTTTTTCTTTTTCCCTTTTGAAAGTTCTTAGTTGTTATGAGTTGGTACAATTGGTATTTTCTACGACTACACAGGAGATCTTGAAGTTCTGCTTCAGAAAGCTCCAAGATTTTTTTCTCATTTCAGGGTACACGCCACCCTACTAAGAAATGCAGCCTGTCTGAAGTAGTCAGTGACTGGTTTAGATCCTGTTTCTTCTTTGTAGCTATTGTAGAAAATTGAAATTCTTTTACACATAGGGCGTTATTTATTGTTTAACAAGAGACAATGCATTGTTGCAGAATAAAGACTCCTGGGCATTTCCACAGTGAATGAAAATGAGATTAAGTCTTATCTTAGTGTATGTGATTTCAGGAAATTAACTTCTGTCTGAGAAATAAGAGAAGCAACAGAATAAACTCTGACAATGCCTGATGGACTAACAGCTGCTCTTTCTCTTTAAAACACGGACATTTGGGTCAAATACCATCAACCAACTTTACAATTAATGTCTACTAAATGACATTTAACAGCTTGCTCTGAGGAAGACATTCTCTTATTATGGCAAGGTAAAAAAACATGTAAGGAATATTTTTCAATGTTACCTAAACTCCTGCCTTTCACCTGAAGGCATCGTTTTATTTTTAAGGTTGTTTTCACAATTATCTCATTTATCCCATCTGTCTGAGGAATATTCAACCACTACATTAATGTTATTTAAACTGAGAACATTTTCAAAGCATCTGTTGTTATATTTCTTTAGACTTCACTAAAAGGAGCAGTTCAACAAAGGAAATGAATTCTTGCTATTTTTCTTCTGTTGGCATTAAAATATGCTTTTAACCTAGCAGGGCCTCTAAAGGCAAATCAAAGAGAAGGAAAAAAGAGGAAAGTTTTACAAAGCACATGGGCTTGTCCATGAGCACTGCATCTAGGAAAGGCTAGTGGAGCAGATGCTAAAGTCCATGTTCTGTTCTGAGACAGAATGGAAAAGGGCCACTGGGAAAATGCCAGCCTACACTTCTTCTGAAATCTATGTAAATAAACAAATCCCCATCCAAAATATTGTTGAAACAGCTGCCTGCTACTTAAGTACAACCTTTATTTGACTAAGACTGGAGTACCCAAGGGAAATTTACCTGGATTTTTTTTTGCCCTGCAAAACAGGAACTATTGCAACAAACAGGTGATCTCAATGGAGAGCAAGTGAAGATTATAAAGTTACAGAAGTCTTGCTCTTTGCTTCCCAACTCTTTGAGAAACACATGATTCAGTTTTCTTCCCAGCATCTTGGTAGCTGAACTAGGCAGAGTCATTGGCTCCTGGCACAGCAGCAGAGGTGTGTCTATGGCTATCCTTGTCTGCCACTTGGTTGAAGTCTCTGCAGCATCAAAAAGACACTAACTTCATCCTGCATAAAAGTTTCTTATTGTAAATTAGAAGTGAAATCCCTTACAGGTGAACGTTAAAATTAAATCACATGACCCTGTTTTTTAACAATAAAAAGTCATATTCAACAAGTCCTGAAACAATCCATGGTAAGTTGAGGATGGTTTGATTAGAAACAAGTGAAAAGCATAAAGAGTGTGATTATGCTCAGACCATACCATACCAGATAGAAGAAATAAAAGTAATCTTAGGACTGCATTTTAGGTGCAATGGCCCCTTAAAAAAACTTCTATTCTGCACAACTCTTCCACTCATATGACCAGCATGATTTGGATTGCCTCAAAGACCAGCTTAGAAGAGACTGATTTTTTAAAGCCTCTTCTACTACTTATGAAAAACTTTGCATAACGTAAAAGCAATTGAACACAGTTTTATATTGTGTAATAATGGATTGGAAAGTTATTATTCTTCACTGGTTTTTTTAAGTGGTTTAAAATTTAGAGGAACTATCTAACTATTTTCAGTGCCCAGTTATCATTAATGCTGTGAAAAGAAAATTGGAATTGCAGGGTTCCATGGTGTTTGTGAATTGAAAGTAGCAGATTTAACAAAAAACAAAACAAAACCCACAAAAAAACCACAAAAACCCAAACAAACAACAAAAGAACCTCAAACCTGTTTTCTTTACATTTATGCCTTCCCACAAACTGTGAATAGGGAATTACTCAACAAGAATGTTTAACTACTGCATTTGCAGTGAGGCGTGAAGGCAATTTTTTACAGGACATATTAATTTTCACTCTGTGTGCTATCATTGTAGACTTATTTGTGTTTGACTTGCTGTAGCATTGTTGGATTCTGGTGAACTAGTTTCTGAGCTCACTTCAATTTCAATGTCTCATTACAATAAATACACCTGAAAAACAAATCCCAGTGCTTCCTCTTCTTAACCGGCGGGATGGATGCAACCCAGCTGTGAAACCAGGATGAGGATCTGCTGTCAGGTTGTGCCAAATGTGGTGGGCTTGAGTATCTCAGCATGCTCCCTACCCAGCCTCCCTTCCTACCCAAGTGGTTCGTGAGGCAAGAACTGGTACCCCAGGGGATGTCTGTCAGTATATGAGCTGCCATGAGACAGAAAGTGTGAGGTGGTTCCACGTGTGGCTGCAATAGCTCAGTGATAAACTTGAGTCATACTTGGAACAGCCTATATCCAAAGCCACAATCTAATCCATGCGGGAGGGGTACCACAAAACCAGCTGCATTGCCAAACACACACTCTGATCATAAGGGCACCATGATTCAAGGAGAACTGGAGCTGAGACCTGCACACACAACAGACTGATGTGGTGAAGCAGTGTGGAGCTTCTACAAAATCTGTCAGATGCTTATTGAGTTTGAGGGAAAAAGACAACAACTTACTTTCAAATGTATTAAAGAGAAAAATAATAAGATATCTGTTCTCCTTCTTTTGGCATGCAAACCCAGTTTCTTTACTTCCTATAAATTGAAATCTCTAGGTTTTCAAAAGGAAAGATACAATGCACTGAAATACCTCTAAAATTATGTTTAAAAAAGCTAAAGAAGTTGTTTTGCTAAGACACTAAACACTGTCTCTGCACTGAATATAGTGCTTATTTCCAAGTACAATGATCTGCCATATTTTGGCTTCAAATTATTTACAAATCCTACTAACTCCTTGGGACTGCAGGTTTTGCAAGTAACATTTTTCAATGGTTGAGACATGGGAGGTTTGCTGTATCAGTCATCTTTGAATATCAACATAAGCCTAAAAGGAAAGAGTTAGTAGGATAGTGCCAATCAATAGAGCATACCAAATCAATGGGTTTTATAAGTTAATATGCTCAGCAGAGGTGATGCTTATATTTCACATAGTTTAATAAGAACCTTTCATGAAAACATTTTCCACAAACCTAACTGTTAGCCAAAATGGAAATTGTAAACCAATATATGACTTCATATGTTTAGTACTCTTCATCCCCGTGGTCCTACTCTCCTTATTGGTATATTTTAACAAGTACAGTTGTATTCCTCCTCTTTTAGTATTTCTCCCAATATGGGTACTTTCTCCCTTCATCAGTTCAGCTGTCAGTCCTACAAAATTCTCACCACTTCTACCTTTGCCTTTCATGTTTTCACCTCTGCTTCTTTCTTTTCTACATGGAGTAATTTACCTTGGTTTTGTGTGTGTTCTGGGAAGCCTTTGGTTATTTGTTATTTTACTTCTTTTGTCTACCAGAGTCAGTGGGTGCTCTAGATTTTAAATAGAAGTATTCCTAAATGGAATTCCTAAATGGAACAGGAAAAAAAAAATACTTTTGCAAATAGGGTAACATGAGGACAAACCAAAAACGTAACACTACTGTTTTCAACCTGAAGGTTTCAAGCTAAGATTCTGTAATCAAGAGGAACTGGTCCAGACAACTGAACTGGTATATTCTGCTGCTCTGACCCCAAAGAGTCAGAGGAATGCCAGTGTTACTGCAAAAAAAAGGCAGGGGCACTGGAAACAATTTTTTGTAAGATTAGCTTTGTTGTACCAAAAAGTTACAGTGGTAGTGACAGTGGCATTTAGGCCCCAATGAACTAAGTGAAAGCTTTATCACAAAGCTTTGCAGGACAAAGGTTTCATTGACTGCTACTTTTAGAACATCATTTAAAAAACCCCAAACAAACAAACAAACAAACAAAAAAACCCCAACAAAATGAATGCAAAACCCAAAGCATCTGATCTAGAACCTGCTTTTCTTCAGAGGAATACCAAAATGTAGTTGTAAAGAGTGGGGACTCTGATGGCTTGGCCTTCAGAGCAAGGAACAGTTCTTTCTCCTTAATGAGCAGGAGATGCAGACACCCACATCCATCTTTGCAATTGTGGGTGATTCCCTGACTGTCTTCCTTCACTAAGCAGCTGCTATGTGAAGAGGTAAATGTCAGTGCCACAATCATAGATGTGGCTTGAATGTTGGAGCTGAAAGCACACTGCATTCAGTTTCCTCTTAACACTGTCATCCAGTCAGATTCATTACTGACAAAGTTGATAGTGTGCCTGGGAAAAGAAGGTCCCAGGCTTTCAAGACACCCAGAATAAACAGGCACACATGCTAGAAATGTGACCACTACAAATGCCAAACTACACTTGCTAACGAAAGACTCGGATACAATTTGCAGATACAGCTACATTTGTTCACCAGGAATCTTACTACTGCCAGGACCATATAGGTTTCTCTGGGGGTGGGGAAGAGAAAGATAAATGGACTTCAGGATTCATATACATGACCTGATGTAACTAATGCTCTTTTTCTAATGAAAAATTATAAAAAATTAATAAGACTGCCTTGTTTTTCTTTGCTTCTCATAGTCCACAAAACAATTCTGGTGCCTCTGATGTTAGCATAAGGGAAACACCTGTGAGATACCCATGTAGCTTTTTCTCATTTTGGGATGTGATTCTCATTATCCCACTGCTTTCATATTTCCTTTCATTTATCCCTCTTCTGTAACATTTTAACAGATACGTGCTGTATCCAGACCAGCAGCTACTTTTTAAGCCATCTGACATTCAAACTGTCAAAGTGCCAAATCTAGATGACATCTCAACCTCACGAGATGCACTGATTTTGAAACCTATGGGTCAGAACAGCATGTCAGCACAGCAGAACATCATTTCACTCAGGTCTTTATATAGTTAGAATGAGATCACCTAAGGTTAGAATATTTCAGCTACATGCATCCTCATGGTAATTACTTGTGCCTTGAACTTTCCCTTCTTCCATTTATGAGCAATATCCTTAGAGAATACCTAGTTCTCGAATTTGTTTGAATTCACCTGCCACTTTGCAGGCTATCAAATGACTACTTACATACTAAAAAAATCCACAGTGTTTCCACAGAGGTTTTAAATTAGGTTTTAGCAGCTGAAAATGAACAGCAACGGTCCTAATACTAGGTATGCAAGACATAATGAAAATTTACATTGTATTGATTGCTTGAAAACACCAGCAAAAAGTTTTCCATTTGCCCTTGTATATTCTGTCTTGCAGCAGGGTAAGCATCCCTGGTCACTGCCAGCAGTGTGTTAACAGGGTCATTAAAGTGGTTATGTTAACAGGGTTAAAAAGATGCAGTTGTCATACACCAACTACTTTGTAACACCATATTAACAGAATATAACAGGTATTGCAAATGGTTAGCTTAGAACTGCGGAAGACTGCTGGAATAGACAGTGCCTTGTGTATTTAACTTGGTGGCACAAAGAACTGGCCTCTAGCTTGTATCCTTCATGTAATACAGCCAGCTTTCCACCTCAGAAAAATTGTATTTTCCCTGTTTGCTAGGGGTGGCAGCCTCAGATTCCCATGTGCCTGGTCCTTCCTCCAAATATTAGCTGAAGTACAGAAAATTTCTTACAAAATTTTATGGACCTGATTTACTATTATATTGTTCAAATTTAGTTAGAGAAAGACATAGAAGCTGAGTAATATTATCTTAATTCAGGCCAGTATTTTGCCTACAAAACTTTTCACACCAGTGCAAAATATTGTGTTGTCTTCTACCATGTCCATAAAAATAAGGATAATAAATAGTCCTGAGGAAGAGGGCTTTTTTTTTTTTTTTTTTTTTCCACTAGGAGAGGCAAATTCAATGCATGTGCATTGCAAAATGACAAGAAACAGTTTCAGTATTGCAAGTCTCCACAATACAACTCTGCAAGAAAACGCATACATTACATGTAGCAAAGAAAACCACAAAGAAATGTAGCTCAAGGAATGCAATGGACTTGCATTAATCAAGCCACCAGTATTACATGGTCTATTCTCAAACAAACTGGAACAACTCATTTATGTCAACAAGCTATGTGTTTGACAAGCTATGCTGATTCTACATGAAAGCTTGATTCAGAAGACCAGTTTTGGAGATTATACACTTTAATTTAGGATTTTTAAGCAGATTGGATTGAAAATTAATGGAACCTGTTACAGATTCAATCAGCTACTTGCTTGACCCTTGCACAAACAAATCCTCTGCCGTTCCAAAATTCCTTGTAGTCAGACAGGTGTGTCACTCAAGCCAGGAAACTACTTATCTCTTTCTGAAAAACCTAATTTTTGAAATTTATTTTATACGTTTTTCAAGCAATATGGGTGTGTGAAATCCATCCATGGAAAATATTTCAAGAGCCCATATAATCTTTATTTGGCTTTATTGAATTGGTTTCAGTAAAACTAATGTTTACAAAATAGCCTGAAAATCAAATTCCTCTCTCAAGATGCAGATTAGGACAGGTCAGTCTTGGTTTTCTTACATTTCACTTGTGTATTGTGCTTCTATCCCAAATTGAAAAGACTGTACTTTAGAAGATAAAATAGAGATTGTTCCCAGTTGGAGTTCAGAAAATTTCAACTTACGTGATCAGCATGGGTCATGGAACAGTTAATGATATAGTTTATCTATTGAAACATAGAAATTCTTCATGATAGTTCAAAAACATATAAATATATATTTTGGGTATTTTGTACCTTGTTCTTCCGTTAAGTGGTTCTTTGATTCCAGTTTAACAAAATTATACATATTTTTTTGAAAATTGAGGAAGGCTATCAAAGCATACACATTTTTATTTCTGTGGCTAAAAATTAAGAATCACAAAAGATTTAGAACTGCGTAGAAACTGTTTTCACATATTAGGGAAACAAGCACAGAAACTGGGGCTTAATTAGCTGTATTATTGAAATCTTGGTTACTAGTCTTGAAAATAAGGACTGCTTTGTTTAAGAGAGCACAGTTGTAGATCCATTTCCATTATTTTTTCTACTCTAGCAAAGCCACTGCATTAGCAGTCAATGCATTATTTAAGGTTTATGTAATACCTTATTTAGTAATTTTGTTCTTTCTTAGTTGTTGGGGGTTTTTTTGGTTGGTTGGTGGTAGTTTTTTAGAGTCATTTAGGACATATCTTACTGCCTGGCTAATGCTAGAATGGTCTGTAAAGCAGTTTCATTATCTCAAAGTAGCAAAAATAATAGATCATGCAACTGCTTATATGTGAGCAACCGTGTTTCCTGCAAATTATTCTGAGGAAAGTCACAAAGCATGTAGCATATACTTAAGGGGAGGGACAGAGAAAACAAGAATTAATTAATATTAAAGGGATTGTGAGGAAAAATTATTTTGCCCCAAAGCCTCAACAATGAAACAAGAGTATATTCATCCACCTTGGTGTGTTTTCACTGAGAGTAGACTTTTCCTATCCATCAAGCCTGCCCACAGAACTGTTGCCCTCAGCTCTAACCTGCACTCCATTTGCTTCCTCTCACTCACATTATCCCACGCAGGGACTGGACATTTGCCCCTTATTGACTAACATAAATAAATGTCCTGAAAAAAGGACACGATAGCCAAGGACATTTTACTGTCCATGATCCAGACAAGCATTGAAAAATCTAGGGAGTCCCACTGAAGTCAGTGGGTATAACACACATCATTTACATGTAATAGTGAATGATTGATGTGGAGTGCCTGCTTTGCTTCTCTGCACTCACCGCCCAGTCCTGGGATCACAGCAGGATCATGTGCTTTAGCTTTGCCTGTAAATATTTTTAGAGCTTGTAACAAGTGACATTTTAAATCTTTAAAACAGAGAAAAATAACAGCCTTCTTTCGTGGGTTCCTCCTTCAGGAGCCCATTTTTCTCAAATTATTGTTTATAAAAATAGTAAAGTTCTTCAAACGACTAGAAACATTACCATCAGGTTTTGTGTACACTGTGGAGATGTCAAACTCCAAACCACTGAATATGTATGTAACCAGTACTAATAACTTTCACTTAACAAATTTCTCTAAACAAGAATGGTCTTTTCATGTTGTCTGCACACATCTGAAGTATAAAGCACACCTTTAGGTACTGCCATAGAAATAATAACCCCAGTATTTACATCATGAACATCTGCCATTCTTATACACATTACACAAGAATGTCCAACTTTAGCAATAATATGAGTGGAAACTGAATGCACCTTCAAAGTTCACACACAAGGAAATCTTTGCATCCCCATACATCAGTAGAAAAAGTCTTGCGCAGGCTTACAGAGAGCTTCGCATGATTTATCACAACCTGATGTCAACATTTCTTACCAGTCTTAGAGCACAATAAGCCATTGATATGATTTTGATGGAAAACCCTTATTGCTTGACCCTTGCACAAACAAATCCTCTGCCATTCCAAAATTCCTTGTAGTCAGACAAGTGTGTCACTCAAGGCAGGAAATTACTTATCTCTTTCTGAAAAACCTAATTTTTGAAATTTGCTTTATACGTTTTTCAAGCAATATGGGTGTGTGAAATCCATCCATGGAAAATGTTTTAAGAGCCCATATAATCTTTATTCAGCAAAGAAGCCAGTTCTCCAGTTTCAGTCCATATTCTGCCTTCCAGTATGTTCAAACCATGGTGACTGCAATTAATGCATGCTAGGAAGCATTGACCTATGCTGTCATCCCTAGGCTATGTATTAAACTTCCCTTTGAATTACATTTGTTTGGCAAGAAGTATCTACCTAATTGGCATGTTTAGCTGCATTTTGTCTTAAAATATATATAAAAAATAATCATTAAAATAATTACAAGTTGGTCACCAGTCCCCTGCATCGGTTGAGGTTACACAAAGAAAGGATGTACAAGAGTGTGAACACCACCACTACCACCAAATGCACTGAAAGCATTTGAGAAGACAGAATTCCCTAAACTACTGAAAAATTACTTGTTAGAGTGAAAGAAAACCCTTTCTTTAGGCACATGCAATTGTTTTTTATTGCTACAAACACTGGGAATATATGAAAATCATTAGGACTGTCTGTAAAGCTACAATTCTACTCAGTATTCCCATATTTCAGTGATGTGGCTGGTAAAGAGATCAGTGTTGGTACAATGGATCAATCATAATTTTTAAACTCATTTTTCCAAGGCAATTTAGGAAAAGATTTCTTTTTGATCAAATTCAAATGAGAAATGCCATATTTGTAATCCACAGTGAGAGACAATAACAGCTCTTTCTCTACTGAAAAAGAATTGGTGCAGTTCACAATATGGAAAAATGCAACAGGTGCTTTCTGTTGCTTTGGGGGAGCTTTATGATTTATATAAAAAGGTAAATAACCATAAAATCTAGTTTAACTTCAATTATAGGAAAATAAATCTAAATCTGAGTCCCCTCAGTTCCTTTATGTATAGATATGGTAAGAGCTGACATATGGAGCATTTGTAAATAAAACATAATCACTCTGTAGGAGCTCATACAGACACTTCTATATGTATTTCAGCTAACCACTTTTAAAGGCTAATTCAAGGCAACCCAGTGATCTTTCTAGTACTGGAAATGCATATAGAACTACAAGATAATTTGACTGAGGCACAAATATTCCCTTTATGTCTTGAGCCATAATGAACACAGTAGCCCTCTGAACTAAGTGCGATTTTATTTTATTTTTTTTTTTTTGTTTGAGCTCCGTGCACAATGATTCCCATAAAGTGAATTAGAAAGGACTCTTGCAGTGATATATAAATCATAGGAGCCACTTCACCTCCTACTGCAATACTATCCTACTGGCTGATGCACCAGGAATAGAGTCAAATATTTTGTGAGACAAAAGAGCAAAACTTCTAATAATGAGCAGCAGTCATTCACAGTCCAAATTTCACAGCTCTGCCAATTAGAAAAATAGGTATCCATGCTGGAACCAAGCCTCATCCAACAAAATGTGTTGGAGAATGTGTGTTTCTTTGACATCTCCAATACCTGCCATGTACATATGCAGGAAGCAGTTTGCATGCAAAGCCCCACACCGTTCTGCTGACAGGACAAACAGCTCCCCAAAGCAATGGCTGAACTGCGAGAGTCATCTTATATAGTGGCTTGTTCTCTCAGTTTTAATGATATTTTGAATATTTCTGGCCATCACTAGCTATTTTCTGCAATGCAATGAGACTGGCTAAGATATAGGAAAATCAACACATGTCCAAAGATCTGCCTGTAAGCATCTACCCTATTATCAGTCCTCGCTCAAAAACATGGGAAAATAACTAATCCCTTTGTCTCCCAGAATAAAGAATCAGGGCTTAGAAAGGAAACTAATGTTACTAGGTTATATACTTCACTGAACTCTATCCTGACTATTCTTATCCTATTTCCCTACATAACAAGTGCAGGACAAGATCTGACATCAAACACTGTCCTCAGAACCGGAACTCAAGAGCTGCCAGACAAACACTGATGAAGAGATGATGAATGATAATGACTCTCAGATGATGATTAGGTTGCAGCATGTGAACTTCTGTTGGTAGAAACACAGTTGTTTGAACCAGAAAAAAAAAAATAGATTCTCCAATATAATTTCTTCACTTTGAAAGTTACCTTCTGCTAAATCTTCCAAGACCATATATTCTAGTTTTAAGACTGCTAAATATTACATCCATCCATCCCATTTCTGCTGGTATCATATAAAGAGTCCCTAATTTCTAGCTTAAAATTTTGTCGCATCCAAAGTTTGAGGAGTATTCACCCATAATTTGCAAAAAAAGAACTGTTTCTACAAATGCACAAGATTGTAAGACTTCATCCCTAGCCTGTATTTCTCTGCCATTAAACTCAATGATTTCACTTCACATGACCCAATTTGGACCTCTTTGTGTTTTGGAAGATTTCAGTAGCTACATAAGGGGCTAGGTAATAACTAACAAACAAAATAGCAGCCCAGTGTAATGGGAACAAATATGCTGTGAAGCACAAATGCTCACTGAAACTCAACAGAATTCAGAGCTCTGTTCAGATCTCAGGAAAGGCTGGGACTTCAGTCCTGACATGCAGAATGTTAATTTGTCCACCACCAGTTTTATGACTCTTTAAGCAAAACCAATAAACCATTACAGGTCTTCTTTTTTTTTTTAATAGGTTTCCACTAACATTTTTCAGAACTTTTCTACAAAAGGAAAAGGCTTTATTATTTCCTTTATGACATGAAGCTGAAGGAACACAAAATGCTGTTGTTGTGGTTGTTGTTATTATCATTACCATAACAATCATTATATAGATCAGAAGAGGGGAATGTGGAGAGACTGTCAAACCAATAGGTTTTGCCTTACCTTTCAGTAATCTTGAAAAGGATATGTCAAATGAGAAGGGAGGCAAATGTTAAGAGTGAAAGGTAAAGTGACAATTTGATTTGAAGAATGACACAAAAAAATGATCCAGCCAACTGGGATTACGGAGAACATAATTCCTGTGCCAATCCATACTTTATTTTTATTATTTTTTACAGTGGCTGTTGGGATTCAAGAAATTAATCAGTAAAATCATTCTCAGATAAACGAAAAGGAGAAGTACATCTGGGTGATGAATAATAAACTAAAATAGGAAAGCTAAACACCTGGCTGTAAAGCTAATGGCAGCATTTTGCAGGAAGACTAACATTCACATTACTGTTGTGGACCTTAGTTTGGATGGAAATTATAACCTGTCAGAAGGCTTCATGTCACCCCTCTCATTTCTGCACCCACCAGTTAAATGACTATACGTGGCTCTTAGACCACTGAGCACTGCAGGCTTCTGATCTGAAGTTCAAAACAAACTCAGAGAATTATTCTGAAATTTCATTTGCTCTCAGCAAGCTGTAAGTCTGAGACAATAAAACTGTTATCTAATACAACAGCTGCATTCTAAAAATAGGGAGATTTTTTAGTGCCAGGTAACTTATTGTTGTAAAATTACCTCATAAAATTTAAAAAAAAAAAAAAGTGAAATTTATTTACATTTTCATCAGATAAATGTCAATTTACCTACTGAACAGCACTTCCTGAGTTAACTAAAGCAAAGAAACAATGAATGAGGCCAGAGCCATGTACAGTCATTTAACTGGTGGGTGCAGAAATGAGAGGGGTGACATGAAGCTTTCTGATGATCTTTTTAAACTCAAAAATTTGAAAATGAGAAGGGAAGAGCATGGAATTCATTCATGGAATGAATTTTCTAATGTTCAACAAATTAATTCTTATCGCAGTTCCTATATATCTTGCTCATGATGTCTGGGACTTCTGCAACTGAAATGTGTTCCTGAAAGATACAAAAATACTTAAGGTAGGTGTATTTGTTGCTACTCTGTTTCAAGAATGAAGACTTCATGTCACCACACTTTGAAAAAGACTCTGAAATCCTTTATTTGGAAGCAAAAGAAACTAACTCCAAAGTATTGTGATGAAGTCTATAAATACCTTGGCTCCTGAAAGAGATTAGATACTACCCTGCAGGTCCATCAAACACTGAGACAAGTTATAGGCTTCTCTACCTTTTCTTAAATGTTAATAATTAATAAAAATTAATGTGGGTATTAGACTATGAGAATACAAAAAGGAACCATGCATCTGCATTTAAAGCAAAATTGCATTTGTCTGAAGTCTGTGTACCTGCCCCCTGATTCAGTTGTCATACTAACATGGTTTAGTTTTGATTTGCATTAATATACAGGCCAGACCTAAATTTCACTGATTTCTACTTAAACAAAATATTTTAGTGCACAACAGATTTATCTTAGCTAGAATAATAGAATGTGTTGGGTTGAAAAGGACTGCACTGAGCAGGGACATCTTCAACTACATCAGGTTGCTCAGAGCCCCACTGAGCCAGACCTTGAATATCTCCAGGGATGAGGCCTCCACTACCTCTCTGTGCAAGCTGTTCCAGTGTTTCACCACCCTCAACTAAAGAAATGCTTCTTAATATCTGATCTAAATCTACCTTGCTCTAGTTTGAAACTTTTATACCTCTTCCTACCACTATGCACCCATGTAAACAGTCCCTCCCCAGCTTTCCTGTAGGTCCCCTTCAGGTACTGGAAGGATGCTATAATGTTGCCCTGGAGTCTTCTCCTCTCCAAGGTGAACAAGCCCAATTCTCTCAGCTTGTCTTCACTGGAGTGGTGGGTGCTCCAGCCCTCTGATCATCTTTGTGGCCCCCCACTTGGGTCCATACAACAGCTCCATGTCCTTCTTGTGTTGAGGGCTCTAGACCTGGATGCAGTACTCCAGGTGAGGTCTCACCAGAGACCCAATAGAGGGTCACAATCACCTCTCCCAGTCTGCTGGCCATGCTTCTTTTGCTGCAGCTAAGGATATGATTGGCCCTCTGGGCTGCATGTGTGCACTGTTTGCTCACATCTATCCAGCAGTACCCTTTCTGCAGGGCTGCTCTCTATCACATCATCCCTGTACTGATGATGTGGATTGACCCTTCCCAGCTGCAGGACCTTGCTCTTGGCTTTATTGAACACGGTGGTTCACATGGGCTCACTTCTCCAGCTTGTCCCAGTCCCTCTAGATGACATCCCATACCTCTGGCATGTCGACTACACCAGTCAGCATTGTGTCATCTGCAAGCTTGCTGAGGGTGTACTTAATCCCACTGTCTAGGTCATTGATGAGGTTATTAAGCAGCATTGGTCCCAGAAGGGTCCCCTTTGTTCTAGTGTTAAGGATTATAGCAAGTGTTGAAGACTATCAAATATCTAAACCAGCTGACAAGTAGCTATGCCACCCGATAGCTCAGAATTCAAATAAACAAGAAAAACAAAGCCATACATGACATCACAAGCTGTTCACTCAGAAAAGGTAAAAGGCTACCCAAGTTGACAAAGAAAGCAGGAGTACTGGGATTTTTTTAAAAGTTATAGAGTAACATAATCATTCTGATTTTTGTTACGAAGTTTTCCATTCCTTTCACATCTGTGATAAACCTCTGATTCTTTAAGGAAGGTATGTAGCATTTTATTTTAATATGAAGTGGCAAAATATAAGAGAGAAAAATTAGTACCAAATCTGTTATTCAGTAGGACTAGGAAAGACATGGCCAAAACACTAAGTTTTTTGTTTCACAGATAATATTAGAATGTAAATTTTTAAAATTTCTAGTCAAAACTGGAACATACACTCTGAATAGCCTTGGCTTGGAAAAAAAGCTGTAAAAGAATTTGAAATTTGATACTATTGTTTTCTGTATCTTCAGGTTTCTACCATCTACACAGTATTTCATACCATAAACAGTAATTAAAAACCATAGAATGGTTTGGGTTAGAAGGAAACTTTATTCCAACCCCCGTGCATGGGCAGAGACACTGTCCACTAGGTTGCTCAAAGTCCCATTCAACCAGGTCTTGAACACCTCCAGGGAGGGGCATTCATAACTTCTCTGGCAAACCCATTGTCTCACCACCCTCACAGTAAATAATTTCTTCCTATAGTCTAGCCAAAGAATTCTTCTACAACTGACATAATATGACACTTGAAATGGTCTACTTCTGTCTTATTGGGGGAAAATTCTTAAGGGACAAGCTATTGCAACATCTTTCTCCTAAACTGAGTTGTTCTTTCTGTATCTTGACAACAAAGTTGCAGGGGCCTCAAAATACCCTTCCCAGTCAAGTCCTTGGTCAAACTATAACCTTACTCATATCACAGCTATCAATGTGCTCTTATCTGTTGCCTTTGAAAAACATACAGCAACATTTTCCTCTCTGCTGACACTGCTATGTATAGAAAGACCCCAACTCAATTTCTCCCTGCTATGTAAGGGAGGACTGTCCCAGTAAATGGGTCTCTGGGGGACTGTAACATGCAAATATGAAATAAAAGAAAGTAATAAAAAAGTTGACTAACCTAACCCACCTGAGCTCGGCTCACAGGGATCGATGTCCTCATCATCACTGGGACATTCAGCCGAGGCCACCAGGATGTCATCTGTGGTCTGCAAAGAAAATAAAAATCAAATAGATATATTTTAATTGCCTGAACATGTTGTACAATTCTCGTTGACATTTCTTTTATTGCACAGATTTATGAAAGACCCAGAGCATTCCAGACTTAATGTGTAATGGCACAGTGACACTGTCCACCTCTGTATTAATGAGACTTTGCTTTTCAGTTCACACTTGTCAGTTCTTAGGAGTATGTTAGATTTCCAGTGGAGGCACTTAAACATTTTAATATTATTTGTAATAAGAACAAAAAGTAAAAGGATAGAGTACATGTACTGGGGCTGCTGGTATTCACTCTTTACCTACAATATTTCTCCTATGATACTGCTGAAAACACTGCGAACATTAAAAAAGAAAAAAAAAACCAAGTCAAAATGCTGAATTGCTCACAGCTGCTAAAACTATCAGAAACATAATGATGTTCTCTCCTTTAATCACACTTGCTTGGTTCTCACTGAAACTATTTAATGAAAAGAAAGTCAAGGAAATAAAATCATAATAAATAAATGCAGTGCTAGAAAGAATCTATTTTCTCAAACAAGTGAAAACATCAGATTTTCTTAAATAAATGAAAAATTGCCAGAGTATTGCTGTGTTTAGGTTCAAAGAGTTCTAGGAACATCTGTCAAAATGGTCTTGAACAGTCCTTTGTATAAGTAAATCAAATAAATGAAGTCAAAGGAGAAAAAACAGGGGCTATAGGCTACAACATCCAATAAAGAAAAGAAAATGGGGATTCCTTCAGTGGAAGAACAAGGAGATACTCAATGAAACACTTAGGCAATCAATCTGAACCTGATAAAATGAAATGCCTCCTGTTCAAGCCACCCCTGAGAGCAGTCACTTAGAAATATAGGAAGAACATCCACAGTTCTTGGGGGAAATAATAGCAGGGAAATATTTATATATTTCTACCATGCTCCTGGTCACTTCTCAAGCAATTACTAATGAGGTTAGCAAGAAGCTTTTCCTATGGGCAAGATGTTTCATAACTGTTCATTTCAAGCTTCTATTTACCTCACCAAAGGAAATTCATGAACAGAATTTAAACAAAAGGTTAAGGATATGGCAGGCAAAAAGCCATTCTTGGATTCCTGTAGGATAAATACTCCAATGAGGAGATACAAGCCATTTCAGTGAATGTGAAACATTACCATTATTTTTTTCCCATGAGTATATGGGAGGGACATATATATGATCACTATATATTTTAATCACATTATACAGAGTTATTACATATTATATTATTATATAATATTAATGAACATGTGCTTTCAGCACTTCTGTGAATCAGGAAAGTGATAGAGGAATACATACAATAATATGTAAGGCATAGCAAAGAAAAACCTATAACAGTAATAGTAATAACAACTTTACAGGTAGAAGACTGGGACATAGAAGAACAAAATAGAAAGGCTTTTATAGACAGCAGCTATGCTATGTCACAGTTTGATGCTGGAATTACAAAATTTATACTTCCCTGTATCTGAGAAAATTTATAGCTGGGGGTAACCACTCTGGAAACCTATAACACTGCCAAAATTAGCTAGCACATGTGTAATATGAGTTAAACAGACCAAAACAAATGATTTGAGTTGTCCATTCTTTGTGTCACGAAATAAAACAGAGTCGTAATGAAAGCCCGCTGCAAATATCCTCTTGAATTTCTAATGTCCATTTATTTTCCCCAGAATACAACCATTTAAAATCGAAAACCAACATCTTAGCCTCTTTGTGGAAAAGCACCTGGTTTTTTATAAGTATAAAATAAACAACTAGGTAAACAATAAAGCCTGCACACAGAAAGTTAGCACCATAGTGTAAAAAACACGACTAATAAATAGAAAAAAGTACTACTAAGTGTAAAAAAAGTGTCATGCATCTCCCCAGCTGTTTCAATTTGGTCACTGAAACCACAGTGTCATATTTTTCCTTCTGCCCATAACACTGGAGAAGACTACAGGCAGCCAGAACTCTGAAGCAATTGATCAGTGGGGAATTGTACACAAATACAATGAAGCAGAAAGGATCACATATATAAATAACAGCCATAGCAGGAAATTGTGGTCTGTGAGATCCACTGGTTGAACTGGAATTTTGTTAGTGTTCTTTCATACATGCACATATGAGAAAACCTTGTAGCTTCAGTGAACTGAGTTTGAAATGATCAGATAGATAAAGAGAACTATTGCAGCATCTCTGATTATGCTTGATATAGGATGGTCAGAGTTTACTTCAAGGACTTGTAATTTTTGTACAGTTTGTGATGCATTCAAAACTACCAGAAAATAACTATGGAAAAATCATCTACTTGAAGTAGCTTAATGAATGAGAGATACTTTACTCAGTTTTGAATGAGAGGGAGTGCCAAAACTGTCTTTATAAAATGATACTAATTCCAATCTATGGAAAGAGTATTCACACTTCTACAAGAACAAAGGGATGTTCTTGACTGATAAAAGTGCATGCATATTGCAGGTGCAGAAATGAATAATGCCTTAAAGAAATGTTAATTTAGCACATCAAAAAGACCTCATTAATGTCTCAAGGTATTACAGGAAATAATGTATTTTTTAAAGTCAATACAAGGTATAAAACTAATTTTGTTGCAAGCCATAAATCAAGTGTCATTATTTGAATACTAAAAAAAAAAAAAGTGGTAACAGATTAAAAAAAAATTTCTTCTGAAAAATATGTCAAGAAAAATTCCAGCTTAAGTATCTGTTAACAGATACGGCACAACCCCCCTTTCCTAAACTTAAATATCTCTTTACTGCTACACATACATAATTTTATTACAAAGATGGCAAAGGAACTGTGAATGGCAAGTGAGATGTCAGTGACGAAGCTACAAAAGCCATCGGACTGCTTAACACAATTTCAAATGGGATTAAGTATTAACTAAAACACTAAAAAATACAAGGAATTAATGATTTAAAGAAATCCTGAAGGCCAGCTACCAGAGTTCTTTCTTCAGAAGAGTTCTGACTGACAGGAGTTTACCTGAACAGAGAGCAGGATTTAGACCTATGGGTCCTGGACAGCCAAGGGCTACAGATAAATAATGCAAGATAGAGTAATATTTTTCTACTTACTGCATATTATCTTTTCCTCATACTTTTTAATTTTAGATGGGAAGACTTAGAACAAATCAGTTCTCCTAAGTGAATTGCAATTGTTGCTAGAACTATGGCTAATTTCCAAGATACTGCTTCAAGCATTCTCATTAATCAGGGATTTAAAAGTCAATGGAAAAACCTTTATTTACAGTGAGTGCCTAATAGGATAACATCCAACTGGTATCATCACAATACACAATCGGATTAGAACGTCTCTTGGGTGAGTTGTTCAAATTCATTTAGGAAGCAATACTCTAGTTGGAAGAGATTTAAAAAAAAAAATTAAAATAGCAGGCGTACAACTTGTAAGGCCAGGAAGAATTTTTTTTTTATTACATCTTCTTTTATTTGTGTTTCTTCAGAGCTTTTCAGATTCATTCTATGCATGTGGATGCATGTTTTAAAATGCAGGCTACTGTAATATGGGATTTCTTAAAAAGTTAGGCAACTGCTCACTTTTCAGAAAAAGGATGGTAGAAGTCTGAAATTAATGTGTCAGTGTAAAAAATGAAGAAAAAATTAGCACATTTTGTAAAGCTGGAAGTCACTGCATAATGTAATGTCTGATAGTTACTCATGGGTGTGGACCCTGCAGGACTATGTCTTACTTATACCAGTCATGTCTGCTTGCAAAAATAAGGACTTTGGGATTTGTTTCTTAGCCAAGAGTTTAAAATATCACCAATCTGCCACCTTGCCTGAGGAAGGAAATGGTGACTATTTCAAGAAAGCTCCTCGCCAGGGAAAAAATTATGCTCTAGTCATAGCTTAACTACAGTGTAGCTGAAATACAATCTGTAGCTATGGATAAATATCAAGATTCCTCAAAGCTTACTACCATGACTTCAAAACTGGTTCCAGAAATTCTGGTTGCGCTCTTCTAATAGTGATTTTTGAATGCTACATCATTAAGAAAAAAAAAAAAAAAAAAAAAAAAAAAAAAAAAAAAAAAGCAAGCAAATAAACAATTGGGGAAAGAATTTTATTATTATTATTATTCATTTTTACATGACTGGGCATAAATATAAACCGCCTTATTAAGTTTTTATGTATAAAGCCTGTAATACCTGAGGGTACCAGAGAAATATGATCTAAAAATTAAATCTGAATTGTGAATTTATTAAGAGTATAATGTTAATGAATGCTTATTTTTTCCCATAGTATTCCACCAGCTCTCCTTTAAATCATAGCACCCTACAGCTACTCTGAATACAATTTATTGCTTTCTTGTTCAAGAATATACTTTATCCCATGAGAACAGCAAGAAAATCCAAATTACGCAAGTTAAAAACTAGCAGTCCTAAATTATTATATGAATTATAAACAGCATAACTGCTTCTGACTAGTGTTTAAATAATTTCAGATGAGAACTATTCTGATTTATTTGTACAGCTTTGGTGCTTAAGGATACCAGCCAGGCACTCTTAGGCTTGGTGCTAAAAGCTGGAAGGAAAGGGCTTTGCTGTGAGGAGCTTAGAGTTTGATTTCAGATCAGATACACAAATGAGTGCAATGAGGGGGGCACAGAATGAAAAGGGTCAGGTGAGGATGCTACTTACAAGAACGAGCAGTTATGCAGCTCTGATCTAGCATATTTTCCAAAATGATGTGCCAAGACAGCAGGAAGGAAGGTCAGGAAGAAAGGAGGCAAGCGACAAGCCGGGCAGGAGCCCATAATTGGCCAAGGAGATGCAGGGAACAGATGGTGCCTGGAGAGCACCGCAAGCCTCTCCAAGGAAATGGTGTAATTAAAACCCTGTCCGGTGAGGGTAGAGGTGAGGACAGCCAGGATGGCGTGGGAAGAGGCAGGCAGCACCAATAGACAAATGGTGAAGGCATGAGAAGATGGAGCACGATTTGGGAGGGGAAGTAGCAAAGAAAGTGAGAAAGTAATGATAAGATCACAGGAGCAAA
This sequence comes from Heliangelus exortis, assembly GCF_036169615.1. Taxonomy (NCBI): domain Eukaryota; kingdom Metazoa; phylum Chordata; class Aves; order Apodiformes; family Trochilidae; genus Heliangelus; species Heliangelus exortis. Next base: position 29,612,054 of record NC_092424.1, on the reverse strand, counting down.
GGGGACAAGGTGGTAAAAGGGGATAGCCAGGATATAAGGGAGCTGATATCAACGTCTGTTGATTATGTGAAGAGTAATGGGTAAGAACTTAATGACTTAAAAAAACAGTTGTCTGAAAACATAGTTTCAGATGTAGGACTAGGAAGTTAAAACTCTTCTCTTTTTCCTATTTTCTGACATGCTCGGTTATCATCTCTGCTTACATTATTTTATTTGTCCTCCTGGAAAAAAAGCTTATTCAAATCTTTGCCATTCAGAGAGAGAATCTTTGCCAGACAGATTCAACAACAACTGATATTCAAACACAGAGGTCTGCTTCAGCTAAGCAGAAGTGTATGCAGCTAAAGCCATGGTAAAAACAAAGGTTTTGGAAAACCAACAGATACAAACTACTATCTTCTTCATTATCTGTGTCAAAAGTCCCTTTAAAAATACAGTTCATGTAATGTTTACAAAAGGGAGCTCAGTCAGGGCAGTCATTTTATACTTTTGCACTGGACACTAACTCCTGAGGCAGTGAGGGACTTTCTTAAAAAACAGTCCTTCACATATATTCATTTTCCGTGCATTTTTCTCTTAAAGGGAGAAATAAAATAACCTAAACCAATGAGAATGTTGGCAGAAACCAACAGGGCATGAAAATCACTAAAGAGTTAATGTGAAAAAAATAGAATTTCATTTTTTGGGATGGGATTAACTGCACAATTGTCCAAAGGAGAATATGTAATTTGAACATAATTTTGTATGTATGAAGCAGACCTCTGTGACTACTGAGAACAGTTGTAGAAAGAAACTTGAAGATACCACATTAATCAGTAACACTCTTCTGCTAGCTTCTCCCTGGTGTTAATAACTACTGACTGCATGAGGCAGTTTGCTGCAAAAGATGCTGTAGTAATCTAGCAGTAATATCAGCTCTACATGACATCCTGTTTGGACAACTGCCTCTAAAATTGTATTTAACCTGCTATAGTTCAAACAAGTACATGTGCATCAATTAATGCTTGTCCACCCACATGAAAAAGCATTTTCTCAGCACCGTGCTACTGAAAAATGTTGTGTCTGGACATAGATATTAAAAAAGCTAATATTTCAAGCACATACACAATATTTATTGTATCTTTTATTAACTGCTGACATATCATTACCCTGTAATGTGAAAATACAGTAAGTGAAAATTGAAACACTTCCTCATAATGTGTGATAACTGGCTCTCATCTAATTAATACCATCATGTTATTTCTTGAATCTGTCAATGTTTGACACTGGGGGAAAGTGAAAGCCCTGATTAACAAGTTCCTCTTACAGAAAAAATAAAAAAAGAAGCCTCTAGGTTATAATAACCAAACACAATAGGGTCTTTCAGTTAGTGAAATTACTTTTGTAGAAATTAAAAACTCGGAGGTGTAGATGAAAAGCTCAAGACAACGACTTTGATGTCCCTCAGGCCATCTCCAGCCTCTGTCCCCAAATCTCAGCAGTGAGGGAAACACAGCTTCCCCAGAGAGCACAGCAGAATAACCTCATTTTTAGCCTCCTCATCTCTACATAAAGCACAGAAAGTCTATCTTTCCATGTAACAACCTTTAAATCCATGGTATTATTTCCATGCAGAGTCATATTTGTATCACTTCTGTACTTCCCCTCCTCATCACAAACATTTAAGTTCTCATGGGCAAAATTACAACAAATAGCAGAAATATATTTGAGAAAAGGATTTATAATAAAATAACATCAACAAAACTGTATGTCTTTCCTTTGAGCTCTGAATTTGAACTTAATTGCTTTGATCAAAGTCTTAGAATCATTTGTCTCATCTGGAAGAAAGCAGTAACACAGCTGAGAAAATTCACATGCTGGTAAAGCTACATGGTCAGACAGCCAGGCAACATTATACATTTAACTTTAAAAATAAGAAATTAATCCAAATCTTTCCCTACCAGATCATTTCCCTCACCACCTGCAACATATGAACAATGTTAGTTTCACAGATATCAACCAAACCCAGCTTCTATATTCATTTATTTATGAATGTCACTATTCTTGTCCCCTTGTGAAACTTTTTTGAGAGCTGTTGCCTGGAGAATTAACCCACTTTTTTCCCTTCCCATTTCTCTTCCTGCTGGGCAACTAATGAGAACACACATATCTCCATCTATATATTTTTCACAGGCCACTCTTCCATATTTATAGGCCTTGGAATGAAATACTTAACATCACAGCCACTGTGTAACAGCAGGGGCTATTCTGGGCTCTCTTGAAACAAGCTGATTCTGTACTAGCTGTGGCTCTTGGAAGCAGAGTAAGCAGCAACATACACTGACAGAGTATTTAGGATGGGAACTTACTGTTTCTCACTTTTTGGTAGGAGGAAGGATTATTGTTTGAAGTAATTACTTCCTTATTTGATCCGAGTCTGGAGTTATAGCATAGGGTTTGGTATTTATAAAGAGAACAATTGATGTTTACCCTGAAGGTTGGACTGATGCTTCAAAATGGCACTGGCAGCAACAAAGGGTGAATTGTTCATCTTTCCCTCCCTCCATATCAAGGCCAACTCATGTCACAAAAACTTAATGACATGTGTTGCATGAGGAATCATGTCAGCCTCATGCACAGTTTGCATTGAAAAAGACTTAAATTTCTTTTGTAATGCCAAAGGAATGGACCAACATTTGATTTTTTTCCTGGAAATGGTCTGACACAATCTTGCTTGTGATTGATGCCAACCTACATGAGACACCTGGGAGGGCTGGCCTTGCAGAGTAAATGTATGAGCTCTATACCACATCCACATTGCTCCCCTTGCCAAATCCTGCCATCTTTCTCCCTTCTGTAGTGGGAATGATGGGATGCTCATACCCTGACTCTTGGGAACTGCCAGCTGACCCTGCAGCTCAGTCTGACCCCAGAGTTCCAAGCAATCCATGGGAGGTTGCAGGCAGAAGTAGCCCACTATTTCTCATGCTGGAAAAAAAATATATGTGATGAGACATGGCACAAATTTGAATATTATCCTTGAAGTTATATATTGATATGCAACATGCCAGCAAACAAATCACTGGCACCCAAGTTGCATAATGCCTTGTGTATTACTTATACCATGCCATTTGTTAAAGCAGTCTTGGCTTGGATGAAGGATGAATGAGTCCTCACATTACTTCTTTCTCATTTAATTTTTAGATCCACAGTAGTATAACATTAGTCTTTCCAGAAAGTTTTTTTTTGCCTATTTTTCATTCTGCAATTAAAAATACTTGCATCATGGATCACACTGATGAGAATAAGCTGTGATTCTCTTCAACTTGCCTTTTTCACCCTTATTGCCCCCAGGGACCAGGTTGAGAGCAAGGAACAGGTAATCTATGAACTCTTTAAATTAAAGACACTTCTGCTTTCTTTCTGATATTCTCCTCAGAACCTTTGTCCTTCTCTCATTAAGACCATACTCCATTACAGAACAAGAACAACAAAAATGCAGTTTGATTTTTGTTTTGGCTTTCTCTTTGCACTAAGTTTAAAACACACAGAATGGAATGTAATTGACGAAATGCAATCCTATTATTTTCTCCTAGGCACAAAAATAATTATAATGAAAGACATGTTCTGGCTATTACGCTTGTATTTTCTGATAGAATTTTATTTTTAGCTGTCTCTTTTCCTGAAAGACCCCAATAATTCTGAACTGAGAATCACAGAGGAGACTTCTGCAGGTTATTTTTCTTTAACCCAGGGACTGTTCTTATTAAGCTATAACATTACAACATTGATAGCAAACCTTTTAATTTACATTTCTGTGTTACAAAACCTATGTATAGAGACTTAAATTTTTTGAATATGAGACTTACTGCTTTTGTAATAGTCTGAGAAAACTCAGGCATAGCATTACTAAAGACTTCAAAAATTACTATTAAACACCATAGTTTCAGGGTGGAAAAAGCCTTCCTATCTTGTTTCAAAAAAGAGTACACTAACGTTAAAAGTATAATAATTTTAAAAGAAATGTGGAGCGTTGCATCAACTCTCGGGCTGTTTTTTAGCCTCTTAGGCAAACCAGCTGCCTCATCTGCCCCAGAGACAGACAAATAAAAAATAAGGCAATAAAATGAAAACAATGACCTACACATATCAAATTCTTCAAGTTATTTTGACTCAAGACAATTTAAGTCCCCCTCCCAATCCTAGTTTTCCTCTCCTTAAGGAAAGATGAGCACCAGTTCCACTGCCAACACTTTCCTTCCTTGATGTTTATAATAAAGACTATAATTTAAAATTTTGAAGGTCTAAGGAGGGACATTGTTCCCTCACAGACATTAGCTCCTTTGTCACATTTTATATCTCATTGTCACTGGGTTACACAGATTTACCCAAAGTAGGGAAAGTAAAATTGAAGGTGGCTTCCCACAAACCTATCTTTGAGATATGGCCTTTTCAAATACTAATCAGTTAGTTCCACTACTACTAAACATTTGCTGTATTACCTTATTGTAATGTTTTAATTTAAAAACTCAAACATCATTGCAGGACCAGGAAAAATAGTAAGGAGACAACCTACTTGTTTTGCAGGGCCAAGAAATGTCCTACAGAACTTCATCTTGCAAGCATAACTTATTAATACGAATGAGAGTTAGATGCATCAGAAGGAGAAAATACCTAACTTTCAGTTAAAGGCAAAGAGTTTTATTAAAGCCACTGTTTTGGAAATGCAGTTAATTATTTAGTTTCTGACAGTGTACATTTGTCACAAAGGCTTTTGGGTTTGTTAATGACGACTTTATTTCGTAACTTACAAAGGACACTCAAAATAAAGGTGAGAAACATGCTACAGGAAAGCAGTGATGCTTTGGATGCCTGGGAGATATTCTAGGTGATTGCTGTGGGAGTGGGTACATGTTTCAGGTGGCATCATTCAGCCTTTGAGAACCAATTGTTGTTTCCAGGCTTCATATTTCTAAAGTAATCACTTCCAACAGAAAGCAGAGGAAGTTTAAATCTCTGTTATTTGGAAAGTTTTATCTCTGTCACTACTTCAGTTATGTGATTTCAGTGTACATTATAGAATAATACAATACCTACACTTGTAGGTATTGTAGGTGTTTTCCATTTTGAGGATCCTGTTTGCAATTGCTCTTAGTTTTACCCAGTTAGCTATTAAAAATACTCTCCAACTCCTCTGATACTTTTTTTTAAGCCTGAGTGTCTCAAATCATACGTCTACATTCATGCACACACACTTGTAATGAAATAGTTCTGTAGCATCTCAGACCAGGTAAAACAAAAGGAAAACCAGATAGAGACATGATTTACATGCAGACACTGTTTACAACCACGTTGTTCATCAGGAACCTACCTTTTTCATCACATATATGAAAAATTTACCCAGAGGTGTCAGCCTACGAAAAACTGCAACTCATGCAGGAGGTCATTTGGTTTGGGGACCTAAAAATAGGGTCTTACTTCAGAGGACAGGTAGTGTTTTTCCAGTACCAAAGAGAGAAACTGAGACATGGGAGGCAATTTCTCCTGTGCTGTCCATACTGCTGCAGATGGCATTTGGACAGTGAGGAGGAGTAGGCCAGACCTGAGTAGGAAGGAGAGAGAAATCAGGCTCGGAACTATGGCAAGATGGGATAATGAGATGAAGGGCCAGAAACCTGTGGAAGGTAACTGGTATCTGCTGGCGGATTTGGGAATATACATAAAACATCGTAAGACTTGGGGGTCACCCACCACTGCTAAAGGAGGAGAGGATGACGTGGCAGGGAGTTACAGTAAATCAGCAAAATGGCTAAAAAGAACAACTGGCATAAGGAGGCTTGGAATAAGAATGAAGGATGCTGGAACAGCTACTGGCAGAAGTTAGAAGTTTGTAGCCATCAGAAGAGGCAGCTAGATTTCAGCTTTCCATCCAGTGTCAGCAGATACATGCTAATCACTCTAGCAAAAAATTTCAACTTTTCTGCAGGTGTCTGTTGCATGAGGATTTATCATATTAAAGTCTAAGACTCCCACTAATCATTATCTCAGCCTCAAAAATCTGCAAGGTGGATCCACAGTCTCTAGCTGTGCAATCTGTCTACATCAGGGTGTCAACTGGACGGTGGAATGTGGTTTTAATGTCTGTTTTTAAAGCAACTGGAAAAACCACATGCAAAACACTTGACTTGGAAAATTATCGGAAGAAAAAGGGATGCCCAACAATGAGGAGATGCCAGAACCTGAGTCTGATGTGAAGCTTTAATTCACATACCTTGTGCCTGCACAATCTGATGTCACCTTTAATAACATGCTGGTATTAGAATGTCTGATGGTGTAAAGCTATACGGTTCCAGAGAAACAAAATGTTTGCACTGTAGTTGTGCATTTGGCCCATTGTTTCTTGTGCTATCATTTAAAAGTGAAAGCCCAAACCCATAGGGCATTATCTTAAATTTGGATGTGTTTAAGGCTACATAATAATTGCTGCAACCATAATAATGGCTGCAACCATGCGTGCTTCTGAGACATACTGTTGTGTGCTAACAAATAAAATCTAAGTTAAAATTATTAAGTCACATAAAGCCTGATGTTTCACCTTCATTATTTTATTATATGCAATTATTAGGAATATGGCAGAGAATAAAAATAGGATACAAAGTGAGAAATTAACAACCCAGTTATTCAGTATGGCATTGTATTTTGACAGGTCTTTCCATTCGCTGAGTTATGTTTTTATATTTATTTTCATAAGATCTTATCATTTCATTTGCTGAAATACAGTAAAAAAGCAAGGAAATGCCATTTGATTGGAGTGAAAACAGAAAGATAAAGTAAGGTTCCTCTTTAAAGCTAAAAAGGATTTCATAAGACCCAAACTCAGATGGGAGCCAAAAAGAAGCTCTTGTTGGTGCAACTAAGATGATAATTTGGCTCCCTAAATAGGCATTCTTTGTCAGGAAAGGCTATAATTAAACTCCCTAAGTCTGTCAGTCTTGTCTATGTGGGAATGTTATTGTCATAGAAAGTTAATTAAAACTGCTATAACTGCCAGGTGGATAAATTTATGTTGGAGAAAAAGCCGAGGTGTTTTCTGCATAGCTTTGGAGGGCAGTGTAAGCTCCTTCCAGCCATAGTTCTACTCTGTGTCAACAGGAGCAGCTGAAGCAGTCAGACTGCACTGGTTCATCTGTACTTCTGTGATGGCAGCAACACAAAATGTCAGAATTTTCATGGGAGCTGTTACACTCCCACCGACATGGACAATGTGACTGTGTAACAATATCCACTACACCCCAACTCCTCAGACTTAGCTCTCTTCCCTCTTACAGCTGTGTACTGTTAGGAAAGGAAATGGCACAACCAAAACAATACAGATATGAGAGAATCTTCATTAAGTAAAATTTCAGTCCTTCTTCCACTGTCTCAGCATCAAGCAACCAGGCAGTTTGTTACTGTCAGCAGGCCCTGTGGTCCTCACATTTGACAGCCATCAAAGTCCCTTGAATTTTATGAATCTGAGAAAACTCTGATGCTGTCTTTTTCACTTTGGCAGTGTAGCACATCATATTAGGACAAGGAGATGCTCCGAATTTCTTAGATTCCCCAGTTTTCTTGGATATGAACAAAGGTATAAAATTACCTTCATGCATTGCCCATCAGCGATTTGTCTTTAATATTCTTTTGTCTTACATTAGGGACTCAATCTCCTCCTCCACTGCTGTTCTCCTGAGGTCTGTCCTTTAAAATGTGGGACCTCTCTTTTCCACAATATTTCTGCAAGATGCATTTTTTATAACTTCTGCTCACTTTTCTCTTCCTGCTGAAAGACTTCTAATTAGCCTGCTCAGATGACTGAAGGCCTCTGTTGCCCTCAGTGCTTTATCTTTTGCAGTCATCATTCAAACTTCACTGTTTCACTCTAGGACCCAGAGTGAAATTACTTCATCTGTTGCTCTCTGTTCATCATAATGATAATGAGGCAATACCCTTCACTTAATGTTAACCATGTATCATGAACTTTTTAATATCCATAATAAACTTAAACACAGAGGAAAAGATTTTGGGCTGCTTGGAAGGGACAGGAGAGCAGGAGATGCCTGCAAAGCAGTGTTCAATCTCTACCCTTTTCCATCAGCCATCAAGCAAAAAAAAAATAGTCCTCAGATGCATATGAATCCTTGGCTGCTCTGTGATGCACCCTTTACCATTCAGAGCATCCCTTGCTACTTTATCCAAAAGAACAAAACAGGAAATGGGATCCAGAAAATGGCCCCCCAAAATATTCCATAAATGCAAATTGCACTACTAGGGCCTTTCAAGAAAGCTGGTATTTATGCCATGCTGTATTTCAGTGCTTTGAGTCAAAGAGCTCCTAACGAGCAGAAACACAATCTACATTACAATGTGCAGCAATTTGAAGTAAGAGAAATAACAACTCTGAAACCTTACTTTGATTAATTTTCACAGAACACTAATGTAACATCTAAGGGCTCAGACAAAAAGAAGGAAAAACTCCACAAGTTAGGTGAGACCGCCCACAGAGAATTTCTTCACCTGATCACACCAATTTGCAGAAAATAATTGTATAGAAGGAGCCACACAAAGTTGAATTTCATGATAAATGGACACTATGACAGCAAACCATTTCCCCTAATGTTCCATTAAGCTTCTCAACATTTGACAGTTAATTACTTGAAAAAAATAAGAAAAAACCACCCATACCCTCATCATTACACAGTATTTTCAACTTGAGAAGGCATTTTGTTTCAACGTAAAGAAAATTTCAGGTGTGAACCCAAGGGAGGCAGACCTCTGATATTATGACAATGTTGCTATAGCAATTATTTGTGGGAATGTGCATCAGTCACATTTTAGCTCTCAAACCTACTGCTCAGCTCATTCATGCTGTTCATAACCAGAAAACAAATTGCCTGATGCTTATTGTATACTACTAAGATTTGTAAATTACTTATAGTGAGGCACTCTTAATAGCTAGAAATGGAAGAATAATTTCTGTTACTAATATTTAATCATGTTCAGAGAAGCCCTTTCTATCTATGCGTTCACTTAGATATTTCAACAGCTCTTTTCCACGAAGTTAAAGTAACATAATCTAAAAGAAATCAATGACATTTTCTGATTATTGTACATGATATATTATTTAAATGGGGTCTGCTTTGAAGAGCAGTTATTTAAGATCAGATTACTATTTGGAAGCAAAGGAAGAAAAACTCAGATCAAGACAAAATTTTATAACCATTCAGCATAAATGAGGGGTGTGAAAATGCAATGTTCAAGTACTCCCAAATGCCCAAAAGCAGAGGAAGCAGAAATATCTGAATCACCCTTGTGGTATTTTGTCCATTTAATAATACTATAGTGCTCAGCTAAACTAAATTTCCCTGGCTACATTCATTAAAAAGAAATGAAATTTTGCAGTTCTTGTGATCTTAACGGGCAGCTTCAGGCCTCAAATGAAAACCTCAGAGCCAAAGTACCCCAGACTTTTGGAGTGCTTAGGTTTGAAGTTAGTTTGGTTTAGGAAGGGAATCTATGAACATAAAAATGACAGACAACAGACAAACTACCTCTGAAGACCAGACCCTCTGGTGTGCTCAAGTCATATAAAGAGCCAGTTAGAAGCACTTTCTTCAACCGACTGTTCTTTAATCTTCAATTAATTTTATTAATTGATCTCATACTTTTAAAACTGCCTCAGCAGTCAGAACAGGATGAGTCCTAGGAGTGCAAATGCCTAATTTCACAAGGAAGTTGTTGGTAATGAAAGATCCATCATGGTACAAACTGAGTGCCCTACACAAAATGAGGCCACAGTGGACCTGGCTATGTTCTGCATTTGCTTACTAAGATCACAAAACGTCTCCCTAAACTCTGCTAGATACATAGTGAGGCAGTTCCTTAACATTTCCTTCCCAGTATCTGCAGCCTATCAACTTAATATACACATATTTCAGCATGTCTTAATATTTTGCTTCAGCATAACAGAAAAGGTGCAGCCTCCCTCCTTTGTTCTTTCCAGCCTTCTTCTGCAGCAAAGTCTGAATTAAAGTAGCTATAAAATAACTGCTTATGCAAATTACACTCAGATATTTGGGGGCACGAAAAACCTGGAAAAAAACCCTGTGTATAAGTCAGTGTTCTCTGAGCAAAGCAGCAATTTGTTGGGATTTTTGGTTTGTTTTTTTTTTTTTTGGTCTTGAAATAAAAACCATGAGCCCTTTTTAACACATGAAAGTCAAACTTCTTAACCTCATACATCCATGTGTTGACTAGAATAGCCACTCCCTGTTGTATTTTTACAGGTAATAGAGCAAAGCCATTTTCTAAAATGCACCTGACACATACTAATGCTCACTCTGGAAGTAACTATTTTGTTTTCAGTACATATAGGATGCCCTGCCAACCCTTGGTTTTTTTAATATATTTTTTTTAAAATTCCAAGCAATAAAACAAGTGTTAACTGATATTATTAAATAGCAGTTGGTTGTGTAAAGAGCTACTCTTTTAACTTCATTACCCAATTTTCCTCATTAAAAATAGATGAGGATAGGATGAGGTTGACATATTAAAAAACAATTCTCTTTACAGGAGTCAGAACTATGGACACCTACACAGTCCCAGGGCTTTTAATGACTGGGGAAAAGATGTCTAGGAAACTCATCCATGACTTCCACCCCATAATGTACAGGGGTACCCTTACACAGAAAAAGAAGGGAATCTGACATCCTCCCCAGAAAGCTGTGGACTAGGGAGACATGGGTCCTGTGGAACTGAGATACATCTCACAGGTTACATCTCACCCTGGAACATAGTAGTCTGGTTTCCTTATCTGAACTTGAATGCCCCTGATGTGATTTTCTTCTCCCTTAATCTTGAAACTTACCCTTTTTTTCTTTATCAGCCATAATACCAGGTAGCTGTAACGCTGCAGGCCCAAGGAAAAGCCCGATGTAATGCCCTCTCCCAGCCTACCATTTACTTGTAAACACACAAAATCTCTAAATACCTCGAGACCCAGCTTTTTAAAACAACAAGTTTTAAGAAGTGAATAAGGGGCTAGGCAAAGCAGTTGAGACAAGTAATTTTCCACTAAAACAGTGTGAACAATACAAGACTAATTTCTATCTCGAAGATAAATTAAAAGCATAGGTCCTGTTCTTAAAACAAGACACTGCCAAGGCTAACTAGGCACCAAAGGAATGTGAACATCTGCACAAGAAGAACATAAAGATGTCACAACCAGCAGATAAGAGGAAAGTTATGGTTAGGGTCTGAAATGCCTTGTAACCATATAATGAAGTCAGCAAAATCAAGAAAGGTAGAAAGTCTCCGCTCCCCTCACACGCACCCAGCCCTGTTTTGCTTATTGCAATTTTAATAATTAAATTAAACCATTAACAGAATATTGAATCTCAGTCATTTATAACACAGCTTTATGTAGTTGCAGGTAGATCAGCAGGGCAGAGAGTGAATGGCTAATTTTTTTCCCCTAAAACCTTCTGTACCCACAGCTCAGTTTTGTTTGAACACTGTCAAGATGGCTTTACATGGGAAGCACCTCAAGGAAAAGGTAGGCACTAACTCATCATGAAGAGAGAGATGACTGATAGTTTCCCATCAGGTAATCAGAGAGGGATTGGTATTTTGCTTCCTAAAGGCAGGACGGGGGTCCCAGCCCATAGCTTCCATCTGCTATTGAGCAGAAACCATGGCACCGCTGCTCCTGCTGCCATTTCTCCCCCAGGAGCAGCTGTTTCTTCAGCGTAATGGAGCATGGAAAATGCAAGCAGATGAGGTGTTTTCAGTGGTTCTCTTCTGAAAGTTAAATCTGACATTATAAGACTACGCTAATAGCTAAATCTCAGCTGTATGTGTCAATCTGTATTTTGGGAAGGCTATTGCCCCCTGCATCAATTTAACAGGAGCAGTCGGAGCTTTAGGCTGTTCTCAAGTACACAGACAATGCACATACAGCAAGTGCCACCACTGCACAACGCTGCAGATCAAGAGTTCTGGAAATGCTGGGATAAAGCCTCCAAGAGGTGATTATTATCCCCAGATTCTCACTTGGAGATGACAGACTTCTTGCAATGGTGTATGCAGTTATAGAGAGGTCCTGCAAAATTTATTCTCCATTAAACATGCAGTGTAAGTATCAATAAAGATCGTTTGTCTTCTTCTCCTTTACTACAGATCTGACCTTGTTGTTAATAAAAGTAAGAAATAGCTTTTTTCACCAATATAGGAACACATATAGATTGATATTTATTGCAACATGGTTTTGCTTAGAGCCCTTCTAGTTTTCTTTGAAGGATCAAACATTATTCCCTACACAGCAGGGTATCTTCAATGATCATATCTGATGCATTTTAGACAACATCCTTGTTCTTGTATCTGATATCAAATATAAACCTATATAAACCACATAATTTTGGGGGGAACCTGAAATTGGATTCCTCTACAACAGAACATTTCCTCCCTCAACAGTCTGCAGCACTTTATAAAATATTTATTGATAGGATGACTAAAAATACACCTAGGTCAGCACAGCTTTAAGATGGATTTAGAAGCTATAGGCTAGATTTCATACAGCAGGGCTCCTATTAGGCATAGTTGCCTAGAAATCACACTTTTCTGACATATGATTATAAATATTTTCACTTAAAATGAATAATTCAGCTTACTGAACAGACAAAATTATATAACTTTTACTTCTTGAAGGTTCCCCAGCAAAAGCTGAGCTCTAAAAACATACGGAGGACCCAGGCAAACAAATCTGTGTCTTTGCCTATTTCTCTTTTATTTGAAAACAGAATATAATTACTCTTTTTGTGACACACATCACATATTCGTGGTTGAGCTTCAGGATGACATGCAGAGATGCTGTTTTGAGCTAGGCATTTCCTAGTCATTTCCTTGACTTTGCATGATGCCAAAAACTCTCATGCCCTGAAAGCCCCCGGCCTTGGCTGTCTGCTTATGAATGAGCTGAGGATACAAGTAGCAAGGGAATCTTCTCTCTTGGTTAATTAAGGTGGTGATGAACAGATTCTTGCTGCATTTGGAGAAGCACAACTTCCCCAGGGAAATGTGGTACTGGGTTTTGCACCAGCAGTGGAGACAGGCAAAGACCTGCCCAGACCCTGTCCCACCCCACTGCCACTTCGTGACCTGCCTCGGCCATGACCACATTGGGTGCCTTTCCAGTGAAGCACCAAGAAATCACCCACTGTTTCTCTGTGATTCAGTCCAAGTGGCTTCCCCAAGTGCAGATGGCAAACAAGAGCCAGCATGTGGACACCACAAGGAGAGAAGGGGGCACTGCCAGTGGTGTTCCCACTCCACCATAAGCACCTGCTATTTGGGAAAATTTGCTTGCAAGAGAGGGATTACCACAATTCACAGTTCTTCTAGAATGGATGCGGCAGGGTTCATCCTTCTCTGTAACTTATTAAAGTTACAAAAATCTTAACTTTCCCTTAACTGCACCTTATTTTTTTTAAACTAACTAATTCCCCTCTGATACAGGGATCCCCTCCCAGCACTATTTTTGAGTGAATCACACCAAGGTACCATCTATTACTTAAAAGAGTGGAGTAGACTGAGTTTGGGTCTATATGGATTCTCAGGTTGTACTCTACTTTCCAGAAACCATTCTCTGTTGTTAAAGGCACACCTTAACATTACAGAACACACTGACCTGAGTGTGCCTGCAATTAATTTGCTAGAATATTTTATTAACAACAACATCTGGAGCATCCCTCTGGTGAGGAAAAGCTGAGGCACCTGGGTCTGTTTAGCCTGGAGAAAAGAAGACTGAGGGCATCTCATCAATGCTTATAAATATGTAGAGGTGTCAGGAGGGTGGGCCTAGTCTCTTTTCAGTGATGCCCAGCACCAAGACAAGGGTCATTGGGCACAAACCTGAAAATGAGGAAAAACTTTTTTACTTCGAAGGTGACAGAGCACTGGAAGAGGCTGCCCAGAGAGGTTGTGGTGTTTCCTTCTCTGGGGATGTTCAAAATCTACCCGGATGCTATCCTGTGCACCCTGCTCTAGATGAACCTGATTTAGCAGTGGTATTGGAGTACATGATCTTCAGAGGCCCCTGACAACCTCTAACATTCTGTGATTCAGTGATCTGTTGCAGCATATTTCACCATTCAAGGGACTAGATAAAGGTCAGTTGCCCACTCCCTCTAGGGATATAATGAATTCATCACATGCAAAGTAAGAATGTTGCTTTCCCAGAAGCAATGGCTGGAGGAACTGAATGCTACTGAGAATTTCCACTTGATGAGTATAGCAATCTTAATTGAGATTTAATGTTTACTTTACCTGGTTAGGCAGAGAGCAAACACCAGAGAAATTATTTTGAAGGAAACAAAAAAACATTCAAAGCCAATTAATAGTGGTTGAAACTTATTTGGTTCAAACAATAACCTGCCCAAGCAACATGCATTTTCCAGCACTCACAGATAAACCTTTGAACTCACTGTATTTTTTTCACGCATTTGATCAGCTAATTAAAAAAGAATAATTTAAAAGAAAGCGGAATTGTACCTGCAGAAGAGGAAAATTACTAAATATTTAATTCTTCTCTTGTACACAGCGAACTAGAAAATAGGCAGAGTATGTGCATTTTTGTGGGTGATTCTGTGTTTAATCCAAGCATTTAATAATTTTGAGAACAATTCAATCACTGTTTCACAGCTGCTTTCACACAGGTCACTGTTGTATGACTAGAGGCTTCACTAAAGCATCAGCAGTTGTATTCAGCTTCAGATTAGCTCCCATCTTCAAAGTCTGCACTGCCTTTCCCATGCTGAGAAGGCTCTGCCTCTGGAGATGCCATGCACTGTATCCAGTGGTTTTAACCTTGCCAGTTTTACTTGCAAAGGACTACACATTTACAAGCACCAGAGATTTAGTAAAGTCATTGTTTTTTGTATCAACCTGCCTCCCACTTACACAGCCTTCCCTTTTGCAAAATAAAACCAATTTAAGTCTCCCTTCTTCTTTTTACACAGAGCAATCATCCATGACCTCCAAGGGTCCTTATCATACTTTCTCCTTAGACCCTTCTGCTCTGCCTGATCTGGTAAGAGAGCTACTTTAGATTAGAGAAGCATGAGTTGCAATACTTCTGTGCATGGTTGAGAGCCAGGGACAGTATTTGGTACAGCCAAGAGAAAACCAATATTTTTACAGCAGCAGCATTATCTCAGCGCTTAAAACATAGAAATGTGAATGCAACAAATAGCCCTAATAATTCCAGATAAGAAAATTGTCTGCAAAGTGGAATGCTAGAGTCTCAGAAATACATGCACACAACCTTCTTATCAGACATGGTATCTCATTTTCTTAACCAATCAGGGTCTCCTTCAAGGACCCATTCTATTTGTAATGGTGGTTGGTCGATTTTTTTCATTCCTCGTGTTTTTAGCTACTGGGGATAATGAGAATATGGCTGATTTTAATGTCATGTAGTACTGGTAACATATATATAATACAGTAATTGTATAAGCAACTGCCTCTATAATCACTACAAAATGAATCACTATCTACAAATCTGCCACTTTGCCTTTAAAAGTACAACCCTAAGCTGTCAAAATCAAATTGGATTTTCATTAAAAAAATAGAGTTGAGCAAATAAACTACAGAACCATGTGTTGCAACAAATCAATATCTCATGCTATAATTTATACTGTAGAATGACATTTATGTAAAACAGAAACTTTGATTTTGTTGTTATTGTTTCTCTTCTTTACCTCTCCCACAGAAATCCAGTGAAGCTTTGAAAGTGCAACACCTATAGTAATTTCTTTTAGGGGCTAAGATCTACTGGGCACTGGAGAGATTATCAATATTAACCACAACAAATATGAATTCTTACATTTGGCCAACACCACTTTTGCTGTTCATTGCAGTACAGATAACAAAGCACAAGAACATTTTTAAAAGAAAGGAAGAAATATTTTGTATTACACTGTAAAACGCATGGGGGTTCTCAAAGACAAGAGTCACTTTAATAAACTCCTTGAAAGACAAAAATGGTTTCAGCATTGTGCACCAACCCTGCATCCAAGCCAGGTCCTTATAATGACTGCAATTTCCCCTCTAATGGCAGCATGTAATTTCTTGTTTTCATTAAAGGGTCAGCATTCTTAAATGAAAGATAATTAAAATAATTTCAAAATCAAACCGCAAAAAGCCAGAATTGCTTCACAAGCAAACTCTTCCCCTAATTGCTCTTTCAATTCATCCCCCACTTCTGCTCCCCTCTTATAATATCAACTGGGTTTAAGTAGATGTATTCAGAAGCAAGGATTAATTCATCTGGTGTAATTGCACTAACTGGGTCTATAGGTCTTACTAGGCATTACTCCCAGTGCTGTCAGAGGGAATTTTGCTTGGATAAGACCAACAGATCTACCAGCCCCTGTGTCCTCAAAAAGTTCTGCAGAATTTCAGATAATTAAGAGAGGCTCCTGGATTAGGTTTATTTGGGCAGTTATTCAGCTATTACTGAGAAATCTTAAGCGGTCTGTTGCTAACAGGCAACTTTGGTAGAAAATGTAGTTTTTCTAGATAATTACACAGTTCATGCACAGAAATATTTCTCAGATAATAGATGTCTTCCTTAGGATGACTGTGAAAGTCCACCATATATGTTATGAGACATTGTCAGGATCAAGCATTCTTTGTCAACAGTTTGAAACAGATATGCAGAACTAGAACATAATATGCAGCCTTTGTTACCCCCAAAATATTTTACTCTCATTATCATAATAAACACAAAATGATGATGACTTTAAAAAAAACCACCAATGCTGAAGAAGGTATCAGCAACATGAAAATTGCTTCTGCCAGCAAAGAAGCATCTGAAATGTGTTCAGTAACAAGGATCTAGCTTATACTCTGAGTAACTAGCAATGCAAGTCCTATGGTATGTCACTATGTTGGTTTTGTACTTGTAATTTGGTTTTCTCTTGCTATATTGAAATAATGCCCAGTAAAATGATACAAAACTAAAACAGAAAAATATGGTCACCCTTCATCATTCCTAGAAAAACTAATTTAAAGGCCTGAATGAGCAGTGCTGGGCATTTTTCCTGCCTAAAGACATCTGATACATCTCTACTGGTAGAAAAGTCCACCTAGAACTGCAGTGCTAGAGGAGAACTCTGGAAACAGACTGGACTTTAACACCCACACATTCTTTTTCAGTTTTATATTCTTGGCCTAGGTAAATCTGAAGTAGTTTCTATGTGGGTGAATAAAACACTGTCAGTTTTTGCTTAAAAATTTTATCCTGATATAGACTTCTCTGCCTTCTGTCAGAGGTCTCTCAACTGCATTTTGCTAGCTGGGAAAGGCTGTGACATTTCTTACATGACAGCAATGGGTGGAGACTTTACACATTGGGAGCTCCAACAAAGCCATTTCTTTCTGGTTTAGAAGTAGCAAGTCTGAACAGGTTTCATGTTGAGTGTTTGTAATTGATAGACTCTTCCCAAAAGCAAACAGGCAATAAAAATGCAAGCACTGATCTAGACAACCAAATCACCACCTGTAACTTCCCCAAGGAAAGGGAGATAAATGCAGGAGGAAAGGCGTTTCTTCTCCTCACCACAGATTTTTTGTTATTTAAGGCCACATCATGCTGAAGAGCTCTCCAGCCTGCAGTTCCCTCTGTTTAACTTTCCACCCTGCTGCTGTTTTAGCATGGAGGGAGATGCCAGAACATATGCAAACACCCACACCTCTTTCTGGCAGCTGCTCCTTTTGTGGTGGTGTGTCTGACCATCTTATCAACACACACCTCAAAATGTGATTTCCCCAATGTACTCTCACAGATGTATGGTTTCCACAGGATCTCCCAACCATAAACCTGTTTGAAGGTGACAACTTGCAGCAGAACTGTCTGAGACCTCATTGTCTTCCAGTTCCCTCTTTTTCATTTTCACACTCTAGTGCTTTTTGATCTTTAAATTTCGCAGACCTTCTGGAACGATTCCACTCTCTATCCTCCTTTAACTCCAGAAAACCCAGTCCCCACAGCAATAAGCTCCTCAGGTTTTTTTGGTTTTGTTTTTGGTTTGCTTTGGGTTTTTTGTTTTGCTTTTTTCACAAAGAAATCTTACACAGAAAAGGTTTTAAGACCTTGCTATGATATACGAGCCCCAGTGCACTCACTTTGCATCATTTCCTTTGCAATGTTACTTTTGACATGGAAATAAGCTTCATGAAAATAACAGTTTATTTTCACATTTCGATTTTTATCACTTTTTTTTTTTCATTTAACATAAGCAGGTCCTAATGGCTATACTGGGTGAGCAAAGTAGAAGGGACACTTATTTTACTAAACCTGGCAAAGACCTGGCTAAAACCTGACTTCATCTTAAAATCCCCAAACTCTCTCTCCCCCAATGCCTTTTGTTTATTGATGCATATCAGAAGCCACACACTGAAAATAGTTTCTAATGCATCTTCCAAAAGTTGTCTGAAATCCACATACAGTTTTAAGAAATCACTTTTAATGAGCATCATCTTTTCAATTCTCTCATTGAATGGATCTCTTGATATTGGAAATGTTGGATCTTCAATTGGTTTAATTTGAGCTTCATATTCCTCACGTTTTTCCATGCCCAGCTGTGATAGCAAGCTGGCCTTTTCTGCTGCCCATTTATTCACAGGCAGGAAACTTCCTTCTTGTGACACATCCCATCAGGCAACTTGGCTGGCTGCTTACTTCCAGCACCTGGCTGATAAATGCCAGATGTATCATGAACATCAGCTGAAATGATCCTGCTCTGTCCTGCCTCTTACTTCTCTAACAAACTTTGGTATCAAACAACTGCATACTCAGCTACTTATCAGTTTCTCCAGCCCAGTTCACATCTGCTTATGTTTTATCTTGTTATGGCTTTGGAAAAACACAATTTAACAGTCTCCTGTATTTAACAATCTTCTCCAGCATCACTGCAGCCCTTCCTGGGGAAACACACAACTCCTGTACTTTCCAGATTGCCACCAACTGCTTACCTCTTTAATTCTGCATTTTTGTAAACCTCGCTGTGATACCAAGATGGACAATAATTTTCAAGGAATTTGTGCTGTAATCCTTTGGGTCAAAGTCTGGCTGTAACTATCCTCTATTCAGGTTTTGCTGGAATTGAAGTTTCCATAAATGTAGAACAAGAAGAAAATAGAACTTCCATGTTGCCTGCTGCATCCTGAATCCCCTCTCTTTGGCACTGCTATTTAGGTATCCCCCTCATGCCTCAGAATACCACAAAGATAAACTGTAAAGTCTCTGAAGAGATTTGTTTCCTTATTCAGCAAGGTTAGGATGCCCTAGTCCTTAGTGGTTGTTTTTTTTTTAAAAGGATCTAGAGGAAATTCTATGACTGGTTTCCCAATCACTGCCTCCTATGAGAAATATTTTAACTTTCTACAGCTTATTTAAATCCTCCTTTCCACCTCTTCCAAAACATTAATCAGCATTTACTTTGCTGTTTTACAGAGTGCTTTTGAGGATGGTATCAACTGAGAAGTTTGGGGTGGCATGTCTGTCTAAAGAAGATTCTCTGCCTGGAAACAGATCCCTCCCTTTTCCCCTTTGGAGTTATCTATGATTGCTCTCAAACACATCTCAAATACAGGCACAGCTGAATCACTGCAGAAAAATGGCAGATTATGTATCAAGTATTTTTCCAGCTAAGCCAACTATGTAGGCACATACATGTTACACAAAAAGGTCTCATTTTGAAGGAGAAGCTGCCAATTAGCTGTCCCCACAAGGCTAATTTATAACTCTGTAGGACTTTCACAGCTGTAGCCCATGGTTGTATGCAAGATTCAACATATGTGCAGAGAGATGAATAATTTTAGAGACTTTTCACTTTGTTGTTCTGAGTAACCCTTCATCAGTTCTGTAAGCCTAAAAGCACACTGGTGTGTAACCTTGGGAAGGTGCCTTCTACATGGGCATGGTGTGCAAATACAAGAAGAAAAGCCAGCAGGCTTCCAAAATCCTCGTGGCAGATGGATGGTTATAATGTACTGGCAGCTTGGTTTTAAAAAGACACTGAAGACAGCTCTTGCTCCAAGATCCCTTCCCATCTATACTGATATGACAGTGGGACTGCTGCATGTGAGCCAACATGCAACTCCAGAGAATCAGGGACAGATGCAATGATGCTCAGGTGAATTTTCAGTCAGAAAGCAAAAAGAGATAGAAGCAGCAAATTTTGCTCCCAGAGATTTCAGAGGGATGCTAGTTCTAAAATATAACACTGAGTATTTCACTGTAAATAAGGTTAAAAAATAAAAAGATTACAAAGAGCAGCAGAGACAGTTACAAGACACTTATTTTGAGACTTAATTAGCAAGAAACTGGTGGTAAGGAGAGCAGCAGTTTCCTCTGATTTGACCTCTGCAGTGCAAGATAAACACAACTTCCCTCAAAGGCTAAACTCTACCTTTAAAATGTATCTGGTAGTCAGTAAGCCACCTGCTTCATATACACAGTGTAACAGCATTAGAGATCCCTGGAATGAAGCCAGCGTTCTGCTCAGTTCAGCATTCAGACCTGGCTGGCTCCCTTAGACAGGGACATGGTGGATGGGGCACAGACATCACACAGCTCAAAATCAGGCCACCACAACAAGAAGGAGCATCGGTGGCTTGATGCAGATGCCACCTCTGTGCATGTGCTACAGTAGTGTTCCCCACTGAAACTCCTCTTCTTTTTTTTGGAGACTGGGAGTGCCTGCTGAGTGGAGCATCCTTTCCCGTATTTCAGAGCCAGAACAGCTCTCGCAGAAACCAAGTCCAGTAACTTATGTGGTTACTAACATTTTCATTAGATCTACACGAATTTACAAAGAAAAATACTTCTTTTTGACTGCTAATACCAATCGCCACAAGGCTGAAGACCATGTTTAGTAGCAGTGTCTAACTTGCAGGGCCACCCTCAGAGACAAACCTCTGCATGTATAGAACATGTAGCAGTTTCCTTGAATCCCATTCCCAACTATTTCTGCAAGCATCACAGAATATTCATGCCTTTTCCTTCTTTCCAAGAATATCCTTCCCCCTTCACAGTTATCAGCAGTAATACAACTGAGAATACATCCATGCAAAAACATTCACAGAAGGAAGAAATACCACCTGCAAATTATCACACTTTCAACAGAGGAAAAAGTACCAAGCCCCCAGAGTATTAGCTTATTTAATCATTGACTTATTTCTGGTCATACACACAGATGCAAAACACCAAATTGAAAATAACTCACATAGCACCTGGAAAGTGCAAGCATGAGTACCCTTTTCCTAACATATTTAATTATTAGACTCAAATTTAACATTCTGGAAAATTTCAACTCAAGACACAATTCATTTGTCTATCCCAATGACCTTTACTGGACAGATGTCCTGTGCTGGGACACTGGTACTAGAGGAAAAGCCCAACAGAGAATAATCGTAGGAAAATTATTTTTAATATCTGAAAATAATGGCACTAATGTTTTAGTTTGAGACTGCGTGAAATAAAAGGCACCTTGCAAAGCTCACCATAATTGAATGTTAGTTAGACACTGACACAAACTTTCTCAAAAATAACAGAATAATGCAGTAAATAATTTTGTTTTCTTTCTCCATTCTTGTTTGGATCCTCAAGTTCTGTTCAAGCCTAGAAATTCTTACATTCATAAATTGAGAAATGTGAAATTCCCAGAAACAGATGAAGGAAAAGGAGTTTCTACTTTCAAGCTAAAAACACAGGTAGTTCTGCACAGGCACAATGATTTGGCAAGGAAGTGGGGCCAGAAAGAACAGGACCCACAATGCCAAACCCTTGGCTAATAGAGATGCAGAATTCCAGTCAGGTTCTGCATAACAGCAGTTTCCACATTGTGAGAGAATACTGTTCAATATTTTCCACAGCTTCATCTGCTCTTACTCTAATTATCAGTATGACTAAGGAAACATCTATTTTGCTCTCTATAGCTCATCAGTAGTACAGACATATACTATGCACTAATAGTCTGATAAGCAATTGAAGCCACTTATAGCTCATTCAAGGGGAATCATTATTTTCTGGGGTCATCTTATTATTTAGTAATCTAAGATGGTTCTGTCTAATTAATCACAAATAAGAGAGAATATTGTCTGGGAACTGAATAGTTGAGGCTGGCTTTCAGTAAGAGTCGGTCACTTCCCACTGTATTTTTAGACCATTTATCCAGGTGACTTTCAGTTGCTTTATTTCCAGGTATAACAATACCTGAAGTTGAAAAGCTGACTTTAATCCCTGAAGCTGTCTAGATAGTGGGCTAAAAAAGGAACAACACAAGACTGCTAGAGCAGTCAAGTCTCTCAGCACAATGCAAGGCAGGAGCAAGGGTCATGGATCAGCTGCCAGAGCTCCTCACCCTGACGTGGCTGCACGCTGCAAGAATGCTCCCACTGCCGTAAAAGCTGCTGCTCTTCCCTGGTTCAGATAAATCACCTAAATAGCAATGGGGAACAGATATTACAGACAGTTTGGTCCCAAGAAAATTGTCTGACTTTTTCAGGACTAGGTTGACCACCTCAGTCACCTACTTTAGACTGCCAGAAAACAGAGATTAGACAAAGTGACAGATACATTCCTATGGGCTTAAAAGTTGCTGTTATTTCCTTTGTAATTGTCTGGTGCACAAAATCAGTGAGATATGAGTGTCAACCTGTATCCTTTCTGCCTCACACATCATCACCAGTAACCCCTCAGGACTGTTTTGCAAAGGTAGCCTTTGCAGTCTTTTTGCAAAGTTACGTTATTCCCCAGATTTCCCCACTAGAGAGGGGAATTATGTGGGGACAGAAATTTTCTGCAGAGGTAAAGCTGCAAAAGGAAGAGTTAGCACCGGTATAGATGACAACTGTCAGTGTAGCTTACAGAAAAACATGGGGTCTTACTTTGTCTCTAGGTAAAAATGGTGCAACAGCAATTTAGCCCTTAAGGTTACAGGCAGAAACAAATTATACTGATTCTCTCTTGGCTGTTTTGTGCAAGCTGACTCATTCAAGAGTCAGAAACAGTTAGCAGAAGAGTTAGCAGAAACAGCTTCCTGTCTGTTAAGTTAGCAAGAATAACTTCAATAAATACAAAGAGGAGTAACAGAAAGGCTCTCCTGTGAAGTCTCTTCCTAATCAAAACTGTACAAGGTAACCATAATCTAACATGCACTGAACATGCCCAGGGGCTTCCATGGAGATACCCCACTGATGAGTTCCAACTCACATAAAAGACACACCCTAGGTTTTTCAGGGTGAAGCATAAAGACGAACAAGGGTTCACTAGTGCCCTAATGTTTATGCCTTGGACACGAGGGGAGTGATTTCTGGCATGGATGCACTGTGTGCTGACATCGGCCGCCGATGCTCAGGCGGGACGTGGCTGTTGTGCAGACACAGTTGTCGGCAAGGGCCCGGGGCTGCTCAGGCTGTTCAGTGCAGATGGACATCCTCTATGAAATCACAAGCTACATTTTTAGCTTGTCTTTGCAAACCACTGTGAAGCTGGCATGGGCTGGGGAAGTGAGCTTGGCCAGGATACGGCTGTTGACGTTGACGGCAAGTTTGCAGAACCGGAAAGCCTGCAGAACAGGAGCTTGACAGAGGGGATTTTTTTACTGGACCACTGTGATTTTGGCTAAGCAGTCTTCCACCTGCTCCTCACTGCCACCTCTCTGCTTTGAAACACAAAGGTTTGTTCTTCATCAAAATCCACTGTACTCTTTCCTCAGTTTCCCCACCTTTGGTACATTACTGACATTTAATACCGATATTAAATATACCTGTGTTACATATAAAGAAAGTTGTGACTTTCCATTTACCATCATATCCCTGTTGCTAAGCAGCTGTAACATAAATCAGGAACCCAAAAATATGCTTTACTCCTAAAGGCCAGATGAACTTCATGTTTGCTGTACAATACACTCTACACAAATAATGTAAATTTGCTTGGTTTTGATGTATTATCTGGGCCACATGTTTCTTAAAGACCCTTTGGCCATGCAAGAGAAAACAGGTGAAAATCAGGAGCCATTCTCCATTTTGATGCTGTTTTGCCCCAGGTGCATTCTGCTTAGAAGGAGCTGCAAAAAAAATAGGTAGCAGTCACCATGCAGACACACAGCTCTGGCCTCTTAAGCATCCTGACACTGAACTTGCTCACCAAAACCAACTTAGCTGGTTTTGCTCAACAGTTCAAAGAACCTCACAGAAAAAAATGTGAAAATCTAACAAAACCCCTAAACGACTAAGGTCCTCCAGCACTGAAGGACACCACAGAAAAGCCCAGTGCATCCCCCCCAGCCTCCAGTTTGGAATAATGTAACAACAGCAGTATTACATTATGTGTAATATACCAGCAGCAGTTATTACATATTAGATAATGGTGATACAGCCTACACAACGAGAGTGAACTACCAAGGGAGTTTTGAAAACAGATAGGAAAGGGAATAAAAGAAATCAGAAGAACTGCAAGCCAAAATAAAAAAACTTGTGGAAACTTAAAGAAAATACTTTAAGTCTTTGCTTCATGTAGTTTATTTTTTATTGGTTTGCAGTCATACCACAGCCAATATAGAGAAACCAGCAAACAAGGCACTAACACTTTTGCAACAAAGAAATACAATTTACTCTTGTGCTGAAGCCCACAACTTACTAAATTCATTGCTGGATTTGTGGGAAAAAAACCCAAACAAACAAAAAAAGCCCAAATGTGCAGACTCAAACAAGAATGTGTTCCAAGGTCCTGGACATTAAATTATCAGAGTGATAAACACCTCACCGCCTGAAAGCTTCCCAGCTCTTCACTGGCAAGTAGTCATTTAGTTCACAAGACAGAATTTAACATTTTTTGGTGAAAATACCATCTTGTTCATTTTTCTACTTCACTTATGCTACTTCGAGCAACAACCAGCAAGAGATAGCTCCTTTTGGAAGTCAGTTCATTTGTCCCCTACCTTCTTGGACTTTGTGCTATTCCAACTTTTGCCAGGGATCACATGTCAGTGACATTAAAGTCAATGACAAAACTTCCACTGATCCTAAGGATGGTAGAATTTCATCCTGAATTCACCTTTTTTTTGGAAACCTGCTCACACTGTTGCACAGGACTAGCACGCATGACCACAATGCCCAGATTTCCTAGCAATGAAAACACACTGTCTAGTCACTGGCTTTTACCCCTTTTTGAAAGGCTGCACACATTTTTCCCTGTGTACAGTCTAATGTACTAGTAGAGAAAAAAAACAAATCAAAACACTGTTTCTGTCTAGTTGCAATCTCAATGTATGTCCGTAGAACACTAACTTGACCATCGAAAACTAACTATAGGGTCCTGTCCTGGTTTGGGCCAGGATAAAGGTGATCTTCTGTCTTGTACGTTCGCTTTTAGCTAAATCTCTTGTAAGTAGTTGCACTTGTTGAAATTAACAGCAAGTTTCTCAGACAGTGTGTGTTTCTAGGACTGATAACACTTGATGTTTATAGTTACTGCTAGAGACTGGTATTCAGAGCCAAGGACACTGCTCAGCTCTGAGGAAAACATAAAGAGGTCCCACCTGCATCCCTCCTTTGGGGAGGAATGGAGAGGATAGATGCCAGAATTGACCAAACAGAGTATTCCATCCCATATACGTCATCCTCAGTATAAATTTGAAGGATCATGAGGGCCAAGCCAGATTTCCTGCTTCCAGCTTCCGGCTGCCTGCCCTTCCTGCCTTTCCATTTTCCCTTTCCTTCACCCGGCATCCTGGAAGGATCCTGTCCGTTTGCCTGCCTGTGGTCCTGATCCGTGCCAGCCCATATCTGTGTGTTCCTGCCTCCAGTTCCCGACTGCTGCCGACTCCAGGAGTCCAGCCTGGACTTTCCCAGGGCTGCCCTGCAGCCTCGGTGGTGACGTGAGAGCTACTGGGGGAAAGGGGGGAGGAATGTGGTATCCATTTTCTTGTATATTTGTATATATTTAGTAATTTTTCCTATTTATCATTACTGTTTCATTAAAGTTGTGTAGTTTAGTTTCCAACCCATAAGTCTCTCTCCCTTATTCTCTCTCCTTTCTTATCAGGGAGGAGAGAGAGATTAATAGAGAGCGTCTGTCACTCGGTTTAATTGCCGGGCCAGTGTTAAACCGTGACAGGTCCCAACAGTTATTTCTTTGGAGGAGCTACAGAAAAGTGCAAGGGTTTTACTGGCTGCCTGTTGACAGACAGTCAACCCACACCCATTCATAAAGCTGTTGGCTGTAAGTTTTGCCCTTGGCCCTTACTCTGTCTTATCTTGATATGGTACTTAGATTGTGAGCATTACCAGAAGCTTCTCACCCAAAAAGATTTGCAAGATACAATCAGGAAATAAAAGACTGGGCCTGCTTCTGTGATTGTGACTATACAGCTAAATCTAATTATGCATCCCACAGGGAAAAATAAAGTACAATTCAGATGGAGACAAAGATAAAAAGAGAAGCAATGCAGAGGAGCACAGCAAAATACTATAATAATTCAAGCTACCCATGAGAAAAAACCTCTCATCATTCTGTCAGACTCTTCCTGAATCTGCTGCTTACACCACCTTGCAAAAGCAGGACAAAACACCCTGCAGGCTGAAAAATAATTTCAGAAATGTACAAAAAGAGAACAATAGAGCCAGAAATCCAAGGTTACTACTGGTGGAACATGCAAAACAAGTGTAAAATTATTTTTTTTGTACCAGAAAAGATGAAAAAAACCCCTGAGTAATTAGCAAGAATTAATAACATGAAACACAGGATGACAACTTCATATTAATATACACAACTAAAATGAAAATAGTAAAGTAATTAAAGCTATTGAAATTGTCAACCAAAAAGTTATGCAAATGACTTATTATCCATCAACAAGTTTCACCTGTCAAGCTTCTCCTTGGCTAAGATTAAATTTGATGTTTTCTTTAACTAGTTATCTTGATGATAGTTTATGTACAAACAACAGCAAGCCAAGCTGTGATGCCATCTCTAACATTGTGAAGACTTAACAACATGAACTTCTAAGTGGAGGAAAAAACTGCTTTAAGGAGTGGCAATGGGTGAGCCAAGGCAAAAGAGTGACAGCCAACTGAGAAATCCTTTCACCACATGAAGCTGGTATAATTTATATGGCCACCACGGCAGTTGCTATGAAAAGAGAGAGGAAAGTTGAGCTGGTCCAAGATCTAGAAGATATTTCCCATTTGATTGCAGCAAGTTTGGTCATTCCCTCATTTGTGTCACCAAACAACCCTCATGATGTTATTTCAGCTAAAACATCTACTTGTCACAGAAGCAAATTCAGAAGAATGTGAGCTTTATTCTGAATCATCAGTATTTTAGTCTTTCCTGTGTACCTTTCCTCTGTTCTTTGGTGCTCCATGTGGATATCTTTCATAATGGCAACTGAGGATGGCTGAACCTCCTCTGCATTTCCCCCTTGCAGTAAAACCATGCTGACAACTCTCAACTTTTAATGTCCTCTCAAATGCACAAGGTCAAAAAATAAAACATCCCACACTGTGACGTGGATTTCTTGCTAAATCAGCATTACCCTGAGACATAAAGCAAACTGGAGTTTTTAAACATTGCCCTTAGGCTGTCTGTCTCCTCTGAATTCCTGTTGAATATGGATTTAGGATTTAAAGGTTCAGCTGCCCACCTCATCAGGTTGTCTTGGTGTACACAGACTTTGATTATTGGGTCATTGCAAACATGTAGATGCTTCAAGGACTAAAGAGACATCAACTTTTCTTCTCCTGCTTTATGCCACATGGTTTTAGATCAAACCATACCTTTACAGAAATACAGGCTTGCCCTTCAAGATACAACCACAATCCAGATTTTGGGTGGAATTCTTTTACAGACACATCTAAGGCAAATTTGCCTACTCTTAGTTATAATCAGTCTTAAAACACCAGAAAAATCACTTGAGACTACACACTGGCTTTTGAGATATTAACTCTCGCAGCCCTTATATTAATCAAGTGGAATTCATTTACTAATGTTACCTGGCTATATCTCTCCACATGTGAGCTGCCATCTCGGCAGGTTTAATGGACAGTTCCTCAGACTGCCCTGGCAATTTCTCCTGTGCTGACCTGGAAAGATCATTAATATTAGGGAGTCGAAAGGCAATTCAATTTCCACTCTGGCTCAGCCCTAAGCTGATTCAAAGTAGATGCTGTCAGCTGTGTCAAATTATATATGATAACTAGGTGATGTGGAAAGCTATCAGGAACAGAGCCAGGTATAGCAAACTTGACTCACAAAGTTTTCAGCCTGAACTTAAATACCAACAGGCCAGAGCAATTTGGCATGGGAAAACTCTACCACCCAAAATATTTTTTGAGGGGTAAAGCACTAAGGGAAGAGCAAACCCACTTATAGATTAGCCCATAACAATAAGAGAAGAGCTGTTTTATATAATTGCATATGAAGATGTGTAAATGAACACATACAATACAATAATAACCAAAAAATAGGCTCAATAGCAGAACTCTGAAGAAGCCAAGCTAACAACTGCAAACGGGATTACACAATATACCCGGTACACCAAAGGTAGAAAGGTTTGATCCTCAGCCCCACAACTGCAGTAAAAAACTAAAATTAGGATAGCTCAGACCTAATTCAGCAGGTAACCTTTTTACAAGCATGAAAAAAGCCCCCCCAAATCCTACCTCCTTCTCACACAATGGTTATCCCTATAAACCCAGATAAATCCGAACAACCATTAGCCTCACTTTTAGCATCTTCTGATTAATTTCAAATAAAACGATGTATCACAAAAGGTTTTCCCCCTTAATTTTTATCTAACAAGGGGGAAATTAAAAAATGAATCATTTATGTACTGCTGGAAGCTCCTGTCTCCTCGCTTTAAAGGTCCCTTAACCTCTTTTGGCAAACCTCGTCCTCATCTTTGCCTTTGCTCACTATTGCGATAGACCGTGTCCCACCTTGTGCCAGCTCATCTTACCAGCAGAATTCCCATGGTGCATGTAGGCACCATAGTGCCACAGCATCTTCTTGGGGAGAATGAGTGAGAAAAGATCACACACCTCCCCAAAGGTGCTGCGTACTCCCACACAAACACACAGCTTTCTGCTCCTCCTCAGGTAATGCAAAAAGCTTTGTAACCGATGCTCTCTTAAATCAGACGTCTTGGAGGTTTGTAATTTTAAAATAAATAAATAAACCAATAAAAGCCCCTTGCTTTTCCCCACTAGAAACAAACAAACAGTCACTCTTTAAAAAATACACAAACACTTTCATTGTTATAAACATGCAGCAATTTACCCTTCCCCAAAAGATTAGAACTAATTTTAAAAAGGTACTTTGCATTATCTATCGTGAAATATTAATCAGTCTGTTATAGCAATTCATTTGTATGTAAATTTTCTTATCAAAGCATGCAGGTAACTCACAGGAATTCCAGTTGTGCAAATGTTCACTGAAAAAAAATCAAATCAAAACAAATACACACATACACACTCATATACACCCATATTCTGAGCCAAAATGAAAAGCATGCATGGTCAGGGTTTAAGCATCATTTAAGCCAAAATAATTGCGAGATTACTAAAAAGAAAGCAGCCTGGCAACAATCTGAAGCAGTTTTTATTCATGCTTTTATTGGATTCTTCTCAATTTTCCTTTCCTTTATACTCGCTTGTAGCAAACATGCTAAAAACCATCTCTATTGTTTAAAAAAAGCAGAAGAGAAAAAAATAGAAGCATCCATGCTCTGGGTACCAAAGCGTTATTTTCTTGGAGCATAAGGAAAAAAAAATAATTTAAAATACATTTTAAAAGCTTTTCTATATTTAAAACAGCGTGCAGAAATTAATGTAGTATTAATGACATGCAATCTCCAAGGAGACACATTCTAATCTTTAAAAAAAAAAAAAAAAAGTCATTTTCAGTAATCGGTGCAAATGCTTTTTTTTTTTTTTTTCCCCCCCCTCCTTGCTGTCAGACTAATGTATCTTAAACCCTGCATGCTGCAGTGCTTTTCCTGCGTTCTGCATCGGCTGTGAGAGAAGAAGCTACCTGAGAGTTTTCACAGTGCCATCTCATATCCATGTCTGCCTGGCTACCCCTGCGTGCTTACGGCTTTTTTTTTTTTTTTTTTTTTTTTTTTGCTTTGGGTTTGTTTTTTTTTTCCTCTCCCCCCCCCCCTCTCTCTCTCTCTCCCCCCCTCCTCCCTTAATTCTTAATGGAAATCCTAGGAAATTTAGTCCATCCTCTGAAATCAATACTGCTGACAGGCGCGCTCGCTGCCTCGGCGGGAGCCCGGGCGGTGCAGCCGCCTGCGCACCAGCCCGGCCTATCACAGACCCACACTCGGACGCTGTCGCCGCCGACGGGAAAATGGCGGCCGCCGACACGTGCCGCCGCCCGGCCAATGGCCGCTGCCCGCAGCCGCCGCAGCCGCCGCCGCCGGGATTCGAGTCGCGCCGCGCTGCGGAACCAAGCCCAGTAGAGCCGGCACCGCCTCGCCGCGGTAGGGAGAGGGGTACCTGCCCACCCCAAGCTGGGTTTGGGCGAGGAGGGGGGAGAGGAGGGGATTTAGAGGGGAGAAGGGAGCGGTTTTATCTCGCCGCTCCGGGGAGGCGGGGGTGTGACGTTAAAGCGGAACGTCTCGGAGGTGGCTTCCTCTATAGAGTCACAGGATGCTGTGGGTTGGAAGGGATATTGGAGAACGCACGATTCCACCACACACACACCGACCCCCTACCACGGGGCAACCCCCTACAACTTCCCCGGGCAACCTGTTCCAGCGTCTCACCATCTAGTGAAGAATTTTTTCCTAACAGCCACTCTAAATGTACCCTGTTTCAGCTTGAAACCATCCCCTCTCCCCCTACTACACGCTGCTGTGGGAATTCCCACCACGGCTTTCTTGTAGGCTCCCTTCAGGTACAGAAACATCTCCCCAGAGATGCTGCCTCTTTTCAGGCTGAACAACCCCAACTCTCTCAGGCTGTCCTCACAGGAGAGCTGCTCCAGCCCTCTGATCATCTTTGTGGCCCTCCTCTGGACTTGTTCCAACATCACCATGCCCTCCTTGTGTTGGGGGCTCCAGAACAGGACATGGTACTCCAGGTGATGCCCCATGAGAGAAGAGGGGGAGAAACACAACCCTTAAATCTGATGTTTTAAAATTGAGGCCCAAATAACAAACCTGAGCACAGCAAGCCAGCCCACTAAACCCTGCCAAATGGAAGTGTTCTCCTTCATGTAAAATTCTCTCTGCCCCCACCCTTGCCAAACTCTGCACAGGCACCTCAAGTGTGACAGAGGAATGCACACACACTGCAGGCCTGGCGAGGGGAGCAGCGTGGCAGGGCATAACCAGGCTGCCAGATCGTAACCTTGCCTATACCACACATCCAGGATCATTGGTCATTGACCAGAACCGGATCAGTCACCCAGTGCTGCAAGGTGGGCAGGGTGACAGACGCAATCTCCACAGAAAAGGCAACCCATGAACACGCTTTGGTCAAGCTAGTCAACAAGCCCCCAAAACTCCAATCGTAATGTCTCATCAATACACAACTTCTAGTGCAATGAAATAAACGTTCTTTTGATTTGTCCCAGTGAGAATTTTTCCCTTTTGTTTTTCTTTACCAGTTTTATCAAATCCTGACATTTGCAAGTTGCCAAGTGCCCACCTTACTTTCCTGTGGAGCTTTTCCAAAAGCTCTCAAAACTGTTTTCCACAATGGATGTCTACGCTGAGGAAAAAGACAAGTGAGATACAAAAAAGTCAGGTGAAATTGACTTTGCTGTTCCCCTAACAGGAGCACAGAGATGATAAGGTTGCCCTGACATTCATTTCTCTCTTGCATCCATTTTGGTGGCATCAAGTGTTCCTGAAGGTAATTTGAACTTGAAACACCATTTGAAAAAACCACATGCCTGCAGTTACATTAGTGCTAACAGCCAAATCACATGGCAGTAAAACAAAGCTAACGCTGTGTCTGGATGTACTGTATCATAGAAAATAAGTTAAGATGCATTATAAGGTCTTCTCTGTATAAGAAACTTCTCCCTCCTCTGAACACAGAGTAAGGTCTGACCCTAACATAGACAGAAGTGGCACAGTATTTGTGGTAGGCTTGCAAAGTAGTGCGTAGATTTTTAATATTCATTTTATTATATTATAAGCATGTGTAATAGGTGTCTGCAACTCTTGGCCCTCCAAAGAGGAGATCCCTGGAAGTCCTGAGATCTTGACTATGTATCTTTCCCCTTTGTGAAGATGGCAGAGTAAGCCATCAGGCCATAACTAAGTGGTTTCTTCTGCAGTGTTTTGCTACAGGGGTTACAAATGGTCAGTCCTTCCAGACATTTTTTTTTGCTCATCTCTCCTAAGGGACCTCGGTAGAGGACAACAAGGACAATGGTGGTGGTTTGCAGCTTTGCTCTGATGACCCTTCTGACATCAGCATAATTTTTTGGGGGTTGATTGACAATAACCCCTGTTGGGGCTGTGTCCTCAGTGACAGGAGTTCATCCAGGGGACAAAATGACTAAGAAAATCACTACTGTTTTCCTTAACAAAAATTATCTAAATAAGAATACTAAATACTACTTCAAGTAGTCCAAACAATGAGGTCCTTCCACATTTACCAAGTCAAACTTTCATTAACCTCAGCATGCGCCTTCCTGTAAGACAGGACAGAATTATTTATATTTTGCTCTAGGTGGTATTTTTTGGTAGTGTGATTCTACAATAGCACTGCTAACAGTAATGGACTGTCATATGTCCTGTGTGCTGTTATGACAGGGACAAATGTAGCAATAACAGTAATGGTATAGAGGAGGGATGGCAGATCCCAACCCCTCTCAAATGTTGAGCAGCAGCTTGCTATGAGCAAAAGCTAAATACTAAATTTATAATTATACTAAAGTATAATGTGCAGATTATGGGTGCCCAGCAAAAAAAGCTTGTAGTGGAATTCTTTCTATTGAAGATTATCCCCCCATCAAATTCAAAGTTGTTTTTTTTTCTTTTCATGGAGATACAGCTGTATGTGTATTATTGATGACATGCTATGGTGTTACATGAAGATCCAATAGACAATGTGGTTAGGAAACACTTTACCCAAATAATGCAAAAAACGTTATGGGCTTAGCAGGGTAAAGCAGTTAGAAATGCACCTGACTTCACACTTTTGAGTTTGTTGAATCAAGGCCAGATATACAAGAACTAAATAGAAAAAAATGATGAAGCTCAATGTGCTTGAGTACACACTCAAGCTGTGCATGAGAGTTCTGCCGAATATACATATTTTACCTAATAAATACAAAACAATGCTTAAAACCTGCTTGTCAATGCAGTCAGAAATATGAAATTAGTAGCACATATTTCATACCAAGGGACATTGTAGTATCAGGAAGAAAAATCTATGTAGTTACTAAAATGCAGTAACAGCATAACCCTTCAAAAAGCTACAAAAAAAGACATAAAGTTCAACATATTCAACCCAGAACAGAGGTGAAACTTGAGATTTGATTTAAATCTAAATATGCTACATGTTTCATTAACTAGACAAAAACTGTACAAACATATCATTAAAGTTCTCTCTGCTGCACAGAACCACCCGTTAGAATTGTAATTTATCCAGGAAAAAAATCTATCCAAGAGCAAAAAAGCCAATTTGTTTTTGGTTTTGCTTTTTAAGATAACATTTCATAAAAAATACTTGCACCTACAATTCAGAAAGGCTGAGAGGTGGAAGCCTGAAGTTATACTTCAACCTAAGAGCAAGTGATACAGCTTGAGATAAGAGTGAGACTTTTTATATACTTTAATTTCTGCATGAACAAATAACAAACTTTGTGATGAAAACCTAAGAGCACTCAATAGTTCTCAGGAGCTTATCAATATGTGCATATATACTTGTCAGTGGGCACACATAGTTACAACCTTGGACAGCCATTCAACAGGCTGAAATGTATTACCCACCACTTCTAACACTCTTAACGAGTGTGAAAGTCACTTGTGTTTCAAATATAAACTTCTTCGTGTGCATAGGGAATAATTTGCCATTTCATCTTGAGAGTCACATCTCTGTTATGCTCAGATGAGCCTCCAGTGACACCTGGTCACCTGCAAATGCCCAAATACTGTCCTCAGGAAATGTATTTAACAACTCTGAGGCATTCAGAGTCTTCAGTGAGTTTTAGTTTCGTAAGATTTATTTCTATGCAGAGACAGCTGGTAATAAGGAGGTAGCTTTACCCTTTTTACAGGAGAACTGGGACAGAATTTGGGATGTCATCTTTGCTTCCCCCTGGAAAATTCTGTGAGACTCCACACTGCTAAAATACCAGACTCTGGGAAATAAATGTCAGTGTTAACAATTTATGTCACCTCTGTAACAGTATACTCTGCACCTGTGACCAAATTACCCTCTTCTGGCAGGAAATCTGTAATCTCCTTCCTGGAGGTCTGAACTTTCCCATCTCAGTCAGCCAAACTGTGCCCATCAAATGAGCTTACAGATACCTCAGTTCCCATGGATTGTAGGAAAACAAGTTCAGCAGTGATGAAAATCTTTAGGACAACTGCCTTCGACTGCTCAAAAGGTCAAGATCATCGTCTTTCTTTAAGCAAACAGAAGCAGAAAAACTGTCACCAGAAGAAATTACCCTCTCAAGAAACAGTAATTTAGATCAATCCTACCTGTTTGGAACTAACAGCTACCAACAGACCTTAGTCTCAAAGCCTGTACTACCAAGAAACAGATTTAATCAGTCTTTTTCAGGCATACATATATTTTCAGTCTCTGATTCCTATTACCTCCTACTTACTACTCCCTACCTTTTTTTATGGTCTTTCCAAATGCTTCTACAGCTGGTTAGTCAACACAGTCATAGTAATAGGCAGGGAAAACTTGATGAAATGCAGCTATTATGCTAATTTTATAGGGCACATTTATTTTGTCTCAATTGTCTCCATAAATTACATTTCTTATGCAAATATTGACACTACCTTATTGCTCACACCTATCTGGTTTAGTCATCAGTACTCGTTGCTTTTTCGAGGTGTAGCGGACAAATTACATGGTAAGACAGATAGATACAGATTTAGGGAGGGGGAAGAAGGGCTGAAATCTTTACAAGGATGATTAAAATTATGAACAACTGCAAAATTTAGCTTTTTTTTCTTAATGGCAAAATTAAACGTAATGGGAAGCATGTTTAAGGCTGAACACCTGTATGAGAACAAGGAAGAAATTTTTCTCCTAGACTGATACTTTCTACAAAAGTGGATACGAAGAAACAGTGTATGAAATCCTTCAATAGAAAAAAAAATCAGAGATGAGAATAGGGAAACTCATTGCAGCATTCTGAAATTGTGGAGGTACCATGCCCACCTCTTTGGTAATAAAAAGTAAAACAAAATGACAATGTCTACTTATTCACAAAGATCCATTTTGCCTCTATAGCTACACAAAGACACCAAGTTTAACAGGCAGATAACAAACACCTTTGCTCTTCTGTGTTTGCTAGGAGAAAGGGGTTTTGTCCCCCTGTTTCAATCTAGAAAATATTAAGGATGCTTAAACTTGCACCTGGCTGTCCATTACCTAAAAGACTTGTAAAGACATCATCTGCCTCAATTTCTGTACTGACTGCACCACTGTAGAGGTAAAAGTCCTAAATAAACTAATTTTTTCTTCCTCACAGGGGATTCTTGTGGGCCCACCCACCCCTGGAGCAAGGGGAGTGCAGCACAATGATGGACCTAATTTCTTTGTTTTGTTATTTTAAACCAATGCACAGCAATTTTACAGGTGCTATTCCTGTTTCAGTGCATTTCAGGGTTTATGAGGGAACCTGCAAGGGTTAGATTTGGTCAAGCACTGGAACAGGCTGCCCAGGGAAGTGGTGGAGTCACCATCCCTGAAGGTGTTAAAAAATGTGTGGATGTGGCACTTCAGAATATGGTTTGTTTGGCATGGTGGTGTTGGGTTGATGTTTGGATGATGATAGACATCTTTTCCAACCTTAATGTTTGTATAAGCATTTGGATGAGTCTGGGAAAAAGGGTCATGACTTAGGCAGGAGCAAACCTCTAAATTGCATAAAGTATTTCTCCTGCAAACATCAACAGGACCCAGAGGAGAGGGAAGAGAGAGCTCCAGCAGCTGCAGCAGCACCCCCACAAGGTGTGTTTTCCAAAATGCACAAGAAGATGTAAGGGTGAAAGCAGAAGCTGGGGGAGCAGGGGGTGATGAAAAAAGAGACAGAGCTCCACAATCTGCCTTTCATTCCGTGCTCTTCAGCATGTCAGAGATCACGTTTTCTTCTCCCACATAAGAACAAGCAAAACGAAGAAAAAAATGTCTTTATGTTCTTTCATTCTGGGTAGGTACTATGTGTCTTTGTGCACACAACTAAATAAACTGAGAACAGCTGCAGATGAGGACATTCTGTAAACAATAAAGCTATTTATACCATTTCATACCTTTGTCAACAATTGATACTTTAAAGTTTCAGTTTGATTGTGTATTTCAGAAATTACTTGATTCAAAGTAGACATCAGCTTTGGCAGGGTCAGAAAAGACTTCACCCACTTGGTCAGCCTCCTGCATGGACAACAGAGCCAACTGCCCACATAAAAATGTATATAGGATGATGAAATGTATACCATAAGACATATACCAATTGCACCAGATAGTTAGGGGAGCAGAAGAAAAGGTGAAGTCTCTCCTTCCAGCATATTTTCTGCAGATGTGACTTTGCCCTTCTCCATCAGAGCCATTTTTAACATATGAGGTATTCTTATTGTAATTTTAATATTTATAAAACAGTTTAAGTCTAAAACTAACAGAACAGAGAATGTAATACACTGGGTTTGATTGCTCTAGATCTTTGGGTTTCTAAAACATTGTTGGTTTAAAGAAGATTACTATAAGTATATTATTTGTTCTACTTCAAAATCACACCTTTTCAAAAGGGGTGTGAAATACCTTTTCAGAGGTATTTCATAGCTCAGAAATAGATGTGCAATTGTATTAATTTTTGGCCTCACTACATTTTGCAGAGTAGGAGGATAAGGGAAAAAAGTACGTGAGAATGTGAAACCTTCCTTCTAAATTAAAGGTTTCATATCCTAATAAAAGATTTCTTTGGCTGTTAGTAAATGCTTCCATTATCCCCTAATGTGGAGAAGCCCACAGAGACTGGGTGTCTGCTGTTGCCTCTTTAATCAGAAACATGTTTTGACTGTTTTACCAGGTAAACAGCAGAGCCTCAGCCATGTCTCTTTTCTATTCCCCACAGAAAAATAAAGCAGCTATTGAATAACTACATAGACACCCACAAAAGCACATACAATAAAATGTTGGTTGTTCACTCAGCACAGTGCTTCCCTGTCTGAAATGGAGTGGTTTTCACAAGTCTGCAGTGATGCTAAGGGTTTGCTCCAGCCTATAGGTTGGGTTTTCCTGGAAAGGATGATTGACATGGCTAACAGACTGATGCAGCAGCTGAAGGTAGCTGAGCTGACAAGGATGGAAACACTGAGAGAGAAACCTTCAAGTGAAGACATAATTAATGGGTACAGTTGTATGCTGGTTATCAGGAGGGCCGTAATTACAGGCCTAGAGGAAAACTGCAGAACAAATGAAGGAATTCACATTTAGCAGAGTGGATTTTGCTCTGATATCAACCTCCTGGTGATGGGAAACTGAGAAGAGTGATGGGCTGATGAGACTGCCTGCATCTGCAAAGCACAGGGCTGCTCACCTGCCTCTCTGCTAGCAGCCAGGTTTAAAAGGAAAGTTTTTTTTTTTAATGCAGACTAGAAGAGCCATGCAGACTGCACCACTGTCAAGGCAGGCCACAAGCAAAATCAAAAGCAATAGGAACTGCTTCATTTCTGAATGAGAAATTCATATTCTCTAGAAGGGCATAACACAACAGGAAACTCAGCTGTTCAGTCTTGGACAGCTCTAGCAAAATGAAACAAACAAAAAATCTCTAACAAACATAGAATTTTAATACTTCATGAGAATTTTATGGTTTTCACATTTGAATTAAATTGTTACTTTGGCTCAGTCATTTTGCCATGGGCAAGAACTCTGCACAGTTGTTGCTGGGATGTATTAGTTATTTTCTGGTTTACGTTCATAGATTAGAAAAAAACTGTTAAGACTGGCATGGAGAGCCCATAGAAATTAATGGGAAAACTTCTGTGGATCACAGAAGAGTCATTAAATGGCTGGGGAAAAACCCTGGTCCTTTGGAAGTCAACAGCAATTCTGCCCCGATTTCAATCCTTATTTTTCCAAACATTCCAAAGTCTGTCCTCTACTTTTGCACCTCTTTGGGAAGCAGAGTCACCTACAAGTGAGATGTCCTCTTGCTATTGCCATAGACCTGCCATTCAGCACTAAGGAAGGAGGAGAGGACATCAGTGCTACTCTCCTCCTAGGCAAGGCTTATAGTATGTACAACTGCATCCTGAAAAATGCCACATACATCTTTAAGACTAGCACTGTTAGAGAAACTGATTTGAAGGTGGAATACATAATGTGCATTGTTTTTATGGAAGACAAAAGTAATCTGACACATTGAACCAGTATGTAGGCAGATGATGAAAGTGGAAAGGTTTCAGTACCTACTGGTATTCACTGTTTTTCAAGCTAAAACTCTGACACACTATATTCTTTTTACTGATGCATACCTATTTAAAAGACAAATTAACCATAACTTTTACTTCATTACCACAAGACACAAAAAATCAAAACCGTATTGCTCATCATTGTGTTATTATTCCAGAGCATATGCAGGGTATTGAAGGAAAAAAATAAAAAAAGAAAAAGAAATTTTGCTTTTGGCTGATTTTCTGTCAAAATGTGTGCTTGTTCAGGTCACACTTCTGTAAGCAGTCAAATAAGCTCATGATGATAAACTGGAAATTACAATACTCATGTACAAGGCCACACACAAGCATCTATATCCCTACATTCTGGAAACGCCCTATTTTTTCTGCTTTGTTTACTATCAATTTTTTTTTTTTTTTTTTTTTTTTTTTCATGCTAAGAGTAATTAGAAGTCTGCTAATCAATAGAGCATTTTATGATCCAGTGCAGCTCTGGATAATCCTCATAATTTAACTAGGCCAGCAGAGAATATTCAGAGAAAACAAAGAATTTGACAAACACCAAGGGCTGGCCAAAAGCAGCTTTCAAGAAAATAAAAAAAAGATTAGTTTTAAGTAGTGGAAAGATTAGTTTTAAGTAGTGGAATCAAAACAAGCGAGATGCAAATCTGTTGGTCCCTTCCCCTTCCTTTTTCCCTTCCCCTTCCATTCTTTTCCTTGTAATATTCACGGCTGCTTTGCCCCATCTGAGCCCCAGAGGTCAGGCATGCTCTGTCTGCTGGAGGTGGCACTCCTCCTGTGCCAGGGTCAGCTACTTGGCCACAAGAAGGTGTTTTAGCACTAAGAAGGGAAGTAATACATTATCCTTCCTCAGGGCTTCCTGCCAGGTTTACTTTTCTCCACCAAAGCCTTGTGAAGAAAAGCCACAGTACAGCTATGATGGACCAGCAGCATCCTCAGGCAGCAAAACCAGGTCCTCCCCAGGCTCCACTGGAGTGCCCTGCTTTGTGCCACTGAAGAAGTGAATTTACCACCTAAACTCTAACAATAAAGAAGCAGGAATGTACATTCTGCCAGAATATTCACATATTTGTGGGTTACAAAACCAAGTAGCCCCACTGGTTTATCTGCTCAGACCTCACTCCCTTCTATTTTTCTAAAAACCAGTATCATTGAATTTTGTTTGGCATTCTAGAAGTATCTATGTATTAATTTAAAGCAGCCAGGATAGTAATAATTTGTCTATCAAAGTGTTTTCTGTGCTTGAAAGAAGACCACAGAATTAAAAGTAGGATGATACAGAGGAAAAACATTAATCACATAGTCCTGAATGTATTTTCTATGCTTTTTTTATTTGTTTGTCAGCATAGCTGCACTACTTCTTCCTTTCTTGTTAACTAGGTGCATCCTTGCTCAGTCTTGCTACAAAATTAAAAAAATAAAAATAAATAAAACTAGCCGTTAAATTTCAGCCTTGGGTCCATAAGAAATATCTGCAGCTCAAATCAGAGTTAGGTTTCAATCACAAACTTTTCAATATTTAACAGAATATCACTGCAGCAAATGCATAAATAATTAAATAAGTAAGATATGGCAGGAAGGCAGTAGACTTTAAAAAAATGTAGTAAAGGATAGAGATGCAAATGATTGTGTATATGTAATAAAATTACCAAAGTGACTATAAAATATAATTGATATAATTGTCATGCTCAACTTATTTTACTTTGGAGTCCATGACTGATGGTCCAAGTTATTTTATTAATGACATTATTTCTATATGCTTACTTGGTGCAAAATGAGGTTGGAGAATGTCTGGGTCCTGCTTACTTGCTTACCATTTATTTTTTTACAAAGTTTTTTTAATCTGTTTTTTGCCAGATGCCAGGCCATGCCATTCTTGTTTGGATCCATCTCTCAGGAGGACCATTTCCTCTGAGCAGAAGAGGCTTCACCAGAGACCTCCCAAGTCCCTTCCACCCAGAGTGATCCTACATGGAGGCAGAGCTGGGAAGACCTTCTGCTTCAACAGTGCCTTCTGACCACCAGCATGGGACCCTCCTTATTAACTGGTCACACCAGTTAACTTCTGACTGTTATTCCTACTGGAACACCACTCTCTTCATATTCTCTTTTTATTCCCAACCCAAGTTTATGTGTGGCCATTTTATCTGTTTTGTTTTGTTTTTTTTTTTTCCTCATGTCACTTCAGTCCTTTGGCATAAATAGTCCTCTTCCTTCTCTGGCTCATTTATTTTCACTTCCAGTCATTGTTTTGTTGTGTCAAAATGAGCCATATTCTTTTAGAGGATGGAAATGTGAAAAAGATCTCATCCAATGAGCAAGGATTTGAGCTCAGTAGTCCTTACAAAGCACAGCAACCACTTCAATGTCTTGCTTTTTTGAAGTACCTTGGGCTAAACACACACACACACACACACACACATAAACACACATTTTGGGTGGTTACAAAGTACAGGTGTGTTGCAAGCTCCACATAAAGCTGAGGTGACTGGATGATGTAGCCATACCCCCTTTTTTTTTTCCCCTTGTAGGACAGGATTGTTGCCAGTTCACTCTCCCCTACTACTGGCCAGCAATACAACTCCCTTTTCCATGGCCTCTGGCTTACTCATCCTGCTGTCATTTAGCATGCTGCATGCTTTTTCTTCTCATTCATTTCTAACTGATGAGCAATTAACTTGTAGCTGAATATCTTGTTATTCTTAAGTATGTGATTTTGCACTTGATACTAATGAATCCATCTCCCTGCCCCTACCCCAGTCCACAGGGTCATTCAGCTTGATACCCTAATTTTCTCCATATTATTGATGCCTCCTTTCCATATGTCAGGCCTAATCAGCACACCTCCATGTTTTGAGCTACTCCCAGGCTACATTTTTACTGCTTTTCATTAAAGTTAGTGAGTCTCAAGGAAGAGACAAAACTTGTAATCAACCAGCTCATCAACTAGGAGCAAAATACTGGTTTTCTATTTCTGGTAGGTTGCATCTAAAGACCTGGACAGCTATCTACACCTTTAACCTGAATCAGAAGTTGAAAGAAGGTCAGACCTACTGATTTATTAAGGCAGCAAGAGCTACAAGAACAGTCAGGCAGAATGACTATTTAAAAAAAAAAAAAAAAAAAAAAAAAAAAGATGAAGAGGCCAAAATTAAATTTCACAGTCCAGTAAAGAAAAGGAAATATTTTGAGCCATACCTTTATTCTGACCCCCAGCATTACGTCTTGTTAATGCATGAAATTGCTCCAAATAGCAAAGTACATCCTCAATAAAATGACCAACTCTGTTTTGTTTTTTTTTTTTTCTGCAGCTAAAACAGAATGATTAATAGACCAGAAGCCAAGAAGAAATATCATGTACTTTATCAGACAGATTAAGTAAAGTTTTAAGTGGTTCAAAGGCCTCATGTTAGTTCTTTATAGACTGATGAATTCCATCTGTTAAGAATGAATTTCCAGTTGGCACACTGCACTGTTGTGTAAGCATCTCCACTAAGCTTTGTCATTTATTTCTGTAATTAAAACCATTTTGAGAAAGATGTAGTCAGTTCAAGCAAATTACAGATTACATTAAAACAATCCCAATAATAATATAGAAGTTATTAATGAATACTCAGTTCTGTATAGTAAAGTATTTACTGGAGTAGCTCCTGAACAGGATTATTACTATTCTCAGGATTCTAAATGTGTTTTCTGAACAGAATATGGAAGTTACATTTGCATAACAATCATAAGCCCAGAAATGTAATTTAATTTTTTTTAATAACCAGTCTGTTGATTTATCAGAGTCTCTGAACATCTGAAATGGTGGAACATAGGATAAGACAATGATATGCCTTTTTCATGGGATTTAGTAACTAGAAACAAGCAGGGAATTGAAGTTTTTAAAGTAACTTGTATTGATCGTAAAATTATGGTTTACAGTTTCTTAGATGTTTTCTAGCCTCTTCTCAGCTTTCCAATCCCAAGAAAACCAGGAAAAATTAATAACTGTTCCCCTTCTGACTAATTGTTTAGAAAATACAAAAATTTTATACCTTCCAGAGCCTTTCCTAACAGAGTGCATTATGGCTCAAAGCCCGCTGGCAAATCATTACATGCAGATGACTTAAATATGTGCCAACTTATTACAGCCATAGAAACATCAAGCTCCAGGAGAACCATTCAATTCAGTCAGGAAGCTCTGGAGATATTCAGCAGTTTTCCTCAGGACAAGACCTGTGCTAAGGTAAGGCAATGGTGCAGCCCACTTTTGTTAGAAAACTTCTTCCCATGTCATCAAGCTCAATGAATGAAAAAGGACTAAGGATAATGGCCTCATATATGTGTGGGAATTTTGACCTTTCAAGCTCGAGATAATAATTCCTAGATCATTTATCCTCGACAAGGACAGGATATGAAGATTAAGTCTATCATATAGTAAAATGATCATACCCATCTTAGCATTCAGAAATCTTCTATTATAAGAGGGCTGTAGAAATATACAGCACTGTCACTGTTGACTGAGTACATAAAAACTTGTAACTTCTGCTACAGAAGGACGTTCTTTTAAAAGTACTGCACACAACACTCAGGAATGAAATAGCAAAAATCCCTGAGAGCTGGGCCATGGGAAAAGTGTGACACAAAAGCCACTGTTAAACATGGTCCTGAGAAGCAGGATGATCTATCTGAGAAAGTGTGTGGCTCATAGATGTACTTGTGGTTAAACATCTTGAAACTAGCATCACTTTTCTCACATTTCCACTTTCTGCTTTGGTCTCCAAAGAAATTCCTATCATCAGAGCCTTCAATATCTCAGTCTAAGAAAGAGAAGAAAGGTAGTTTTATAGTGGTAGAGATGGCTATACTCATGCATTTTTTGTTTTTCTTGCAAGTGCTGGCTTCTCATGAACATTTTTACAGCTGAAATCCAAGAAATACCTGAACAAAAATATATTTCCAGTACCTGATTCCTTTCCTTCTCTCCAAACTTAGAAGCCACCTCCCCAAAACAAAACCAAGCAAATCTGGTTCCTCTACGACAGGTGACTAAATCACAAGAAAACTCATATAAAGCCCAAACTTTTCAGTGAGACAGAGGAAAATCTTTTTGTGATTCTTTTAAATAAGTTAATATTTTATGTTTGCTTTCACTTCTAAAAGCTTTTAGACTCCTATTCTTGACCCTCCTACCTCTTTCTCCATTCCTGTTTTCAACAGGCTTAAAGAAATAAAAGCGAAGCGAAGGAGGAATCAAACAGTTTCCTTCAAAAATGCCACAGCAGATTAAAAATCCACTCAAAGCAGAAATACAGACAGATAGACAGGTTCTATATCAATATGTGCTGACACATGAAAACTACTCACCAAGCCTCTCTGAGGTCTTCTCTCCCCTTTCCTGGGGACCACAGAAATCCTCTACCAAATCAACAACCTACCTCAATTGGAGTGAATTAGGATCAGGTGAACCAAGACAGAACCCTTGGGGCCAGCACTGTTAGGTTGCTGATACAGACCTGCTTATGAGACACAACTTCTCCACACAGCAAGAAAGCCTCCTTCTGCACCCATAATTGTGTGCATTGAGTAAAAGGCCATTCAAAAAACTTGTGGTATTGGCAAGAGCACCCTATTTCTACAAATATTGACTTAGAAGCTTTTTCTTAAATTTTCGCTGTCGGTATCACCCACCTAAATTTTTCCAGGAAG
Source organism: Heliangelus exortis (assembly GCF_036169615.1). Classification (NCBI taxonomy): domain Eukaryota; kingdom Metazoa; phylum Chordata; class Aves; order Apodiformes; family Trochilidae; genus Heliangelus; species Heliangelus exortis. The sequence goes on along the minus strand of NC_092424.1, from coordinate 29,567,658 downwards.
GAAAAACAAGGATATTATTACTGCAAGAGAAGAACAGAGCCATGGGGATTTAGCAGATCCAAGGATTCTGCTAAAGTTCAATGAGAAATTTGAATGTGAGAAATGCTGGCACTTCAGAAAAAAAATATGGGGAATAGGTTTTAAGGGGCAAAGATAATAATGATTAAGTAGGCTAAATTGAAGGGAGGAAGGATGCAGAGAATAATCAAAGAGAATTTTTCAGTAGAGGAGCAAGTCTGGAAGTATGCAATGAATTATAGAAAATAGCACAATTAATGAAAAATACAAAAAAACCACATATGGAAGAACTAAGAAATTATTCGTGGTGTGGGTGTGAGTGAACACAGAGGAAGACAACAATGTCAGCTTTTTATTTCCCCGTGTCCCTTTGTTTTTCATGCTCTTGCAAAACATTACCTCATCTGTTGGTTATTGGATTTTTTTTATCCCTGGTGTGCAAACTCACATTTCTCATCTTTGTCTTTTCTACTGCAGACAAAAAACCTCTTATCTAGCCAGAGCATCATCACAGAGACAATGTCATGCACAACTGACTGCATCTTCAAGTACCTTTGTATTTGCTAAATACATTTTGAATGTGTTCATCCACCTCTTCATAGCAGAAGCTCAGGGAGTTGAAACATCAAGAAACATCTGTTTTGAGATCAGTCCTAGATATATGCACCCACATTTCTAGAGCAGGTTTTAAGTCATCAGAGGAAAACAGATGTGCCGCATACTGTTAAAATCAGTGGATAATGCAAAAGCATCAAATATCTTCTTTAAAAGTGTTTTCTATAATCTCTGCAGCTCCTAACCAGTAATTCATTCAAAGAAGTAAAGCTTCAGAAAATAGATTGGTTTGGCTTAAAAAAAACCTGCACTAAAATCCTGAGGAGACTGGCTTATTTACTTACATATATTATTTGTTACTTTTATTTTTCTCCAAATAATATATTTACACTGGTAAGGAATGCTTTTCTTTTAAACTGTTGCAGCTTCTTTCTGTTTCTGAAATTTGAAGGATGTTCTAATGGAGTCAGTCCTCTTCACTGTTTTAAAACAATCTGCACCTTCAACATTGGAAGCACGTATGTATTTACAGGTATGCTTCCAAAAAAACCTGTTCACTGTGCAGTAGAGTATTGTGCAAAACTGATTTTAGAAGCCACTGTGCAGTAGAGTATTGTGCAAAAAACGATTTTAGAAGCACTCGTGATCTGAGGTCTGGCACAGAGCTACTTCAGCCTGAACCATAACCAAATGCAGATTTGATAGCCTCACCACAAGTATACATCTCCAACCAAAGAACAGCCTGTTTGTGATTTATGCCACCCCTTCTTTCACTGCTGAACCTCTTCCAGATGTCCTCATCACATTAGGATACTGCCCTTCAAATTTGCTTTATAATATGTCTTGTGCATTTCATAAATCAAGACTGAACTCTTCACTTGTGTGCATTACTCCTGAAAATAACCTCACACATCATCTGAAGTATGATCCATTCACTTGATGAAATGCTAAGATTCTCCCTTAATGTGTCCTGGTCAAATGCATAATTATAGAACATACCCCATTAAATGTTCCATGTAATAATTAGATGATAATAACTTGATGATTCCACTGGAAAAGACAGAGAATGAGCTATGTGTGAAATCTCTTCTTTCTGGTGCACAATCTCAAGGCTGGAATCTGACTACTCACATCATAGAAATTCAGCAAACTCAGTGAAGCTACATAATACCATCAGGAGGAAATTCCAAGTAACTATTCAGTGACAGAAGGTTCCAGATACTATCCAGCCTCTACTACAGAGAATTGTTGAAACTAGTCAAATGCAGCTTAACTTTGTATCTGGTTTGACTACCTAAACTAAGGTACCTAAACTAAGGTACCTAGAGAACTCTGCCACCCAAATTTCAGAGGAAAATCATTTTAGGTGGCCAGAAGCTTTTGTCAAGTCAAGGAGCAGAGGGTCTTAAAAAAATTTTTTTTAATGGCTGACATTGTGTCTAAACCCCATACTTGCTTTGCTCCTTAAAATACACTGTGAACTTACATGGCTCTTATCATGTTTTGCTGTTTACAAAAGTAAATCAAATAATTTTAAATATTCCACTTAGGAATTGCTTAAGGAAGACTAGTTTGAATGGAATTAAGAAGATAATGCTCCATCCAGAAAAGATAGCCTAAGCATTGAGGGTAGGGGGGAAGGATGACATTAAAAGACAGACTAGTGCACAATTAAACTTCTATGAATAAATCCTCTTTATTACAGCAGTAGTGATGTCCAAGGATTGTATAAATATTATTTTACCAAATTTAATTTGTAAATATTTTTTTCTTTGTTTCAGTGGTGCCCCAGAAAACTCTAAGACAAAATGCTGTATTTATATGAAATTTTATAGAACGGTTCAAAACCTATTGCAAGGTCATAATTTCCTATTAAATTATATTGTAATTCTTAATTTAGGAAAATGAATGCATAGGATTTACAGAACATCTCACTCTGCACATGACAAGACTTCAGGAGATGCATCTTTTACTATAATACTTTTCCCAGAATGCTTGCTTCATGTCTACACAGAAATAAACCCCTGAAATGTCAAAGAATATGGAGTCTTGGTGGTCGCTTGTTTACCTGTAAGATTACAAGTTGCCAGACTCTCACTGCAGAACAACTGCAAGGCCAGATGACAATCAGATTTCTCTCTTAATTACTTCTGCTGCAGAGTCAAAGTATATGCCCAGCTTGTGCTGAAATCATGTCGTGCTACACCAAGCTGATACCTGTCAAGGGACTGTGTCCTTCATTCTCTACCAATATTCAGAGGTATCAACAAGGATAAACGCAGTATGGGGATTGTAGCAAGTTCTGAGACCTCACTTGATATATGTACATATGCATGTCAACCTAGATAATATACTTGGGCATGGTAGGAAAAAAAGAACATAAATCACTGTCAAGACAGGCTGCTGTACTCCCTGGTAAAGTCACGGTGCTTTACTGCTTTACTGAATCCAGGTGCCATTTTTTTCCAAATTAGATTTTGATGAAGAATTATTATGTCTGAAAGTGGTTTAACCCCAAGCCCTCATCCTTTTGACTACCACTTCAAAACGTGTTCCAAGTAATAAAGTAACCTCACAGAGATTACAACCTCACAGGCATTAGCTAAATCCAACTTGAAATGAACACAAGAAACCAATGGTATTTGTCAATCTGGCTTGCTTATGAAGTCAGGCTACATTTTCTCTCTAAATGTAATTTTTAACCTGTTGGCCATTTCCATGTTTGCTTTTAAGAAACAAGTGTACTTTTCCTTTCATTAGGCTAAATGTTGAAAATAATTTTGAAGTATAAACAGCATCAGACAGTAAAAATGCTAAAGGGTGTGAGAGGTCCAGAAGGTGTAACTTAGGTTGATACTATTCAAACATAGAAGAATTAATTTCTCCTAAGTGCTTGGAGCCAGAACCTTAGCTTTTAAAAATAGACCATGAGACAAAAAATGAAGTGAAAACTATTTCTGGGAGCTGCAGTCTTTCTCAGGATCAGTGTTTTGCCACCTTTACACATGAATACATAATCTGCGAACAAATCAGAATCTGGTAACAGAATGAGCTATACAGGTCTGACATTTAAAATTTCACAGAACTTATCATGTCTCTCAAAGCTGAAATATACACTGAACAACATCCACAAATCACTGGGTCAATCGAAAAATGTAAGCAGGGAAAGCTTTATATATTAGCAATCCTATACAACTGTTCAAGAAAGGCAGTCATATCTGTACTGTGCCTTATTTTCTAAGACCAAATGAAGCATAGCCTCTTTTAGGATTACTCAAATTGGCCATTTTCTTCCATGGCTTCATGTTCTATTATTTGTGTCACTGCGGCTAGAAATGCAGGATTTATTCAGGAACAATACTTTATCAATTGTGAAACACAAAGCATAGCCCAGTCTCACAGCACATACACTTTAAATAATATTTGACATATCATCTTATGTATAGACATGTAAGAACTGGTAGCTGGAATTAGGAACTTTAGTCATAGCTACTAAACATTAAGAACCATTTTCCTTATGCATTCTCATCTTTTTCATTTTCTGTTTCATTTTCAGTGTTATTTTCTTGCATTAGTTTACAATGGGAAGACAACCACAAGAAATCTGTCTTTGATACAGTCCTCCTTCTCATCTTAATAGAGAACACAAGTGAAGCATTTCAGGCCAGTAACAATTTCCCCAAACTTCTACCACCTTTCCCTCTCAGTTAAAAAGGTGGACAGTACTGCTTTCTTTCAGTTTACTTGAGAAGAATCTCCTGCTCAAATAATCCTGCTTCCATCCCATATATTTCATTTGGAGGCTAAAACTAAACCTACAGTTGCTATTTAAGCCATTGCAGAGAATCCTAGCCCCAAGCTATTTGAAGAGGAAAGAAAAACAAATAAATTTCAAAATCCCAAATGAATTTTCTTTTATGTGTCCTCAAGGTCTTTATAGCACCACTGACACAGAGGTATAAAAATTACATCACTTTTCCAGTTGAAGGACAGGAAACTCCAAGATGAGGTTTTTCCTTTGTGGATGATTAACAATGGAGAACATCTGTACTCCTGCACTACTTGTGGAACTACAGATCTTGTGGTTTCTGTGGATGAGCTACAGGGCAGCTTTGCTCACTTGCTGAGCCAGTCATGGCATTGACACAATGGCTTTGTTCCCAAGAACCATCTCTTCAGTATCTCTAGAAGTCAAAATTTCATCACTGGTTGTGAACACTTTTCTGTAAGGGGAACTTTCAATACATCTTTCTAGGAAAAAATACTCCTCAGTCTCATGTTCTCAAGGAAACTCTTCTCATACATGTGGTATAAAAAAAAATATTTGAGAGGCAAACCACATGGCAGAGACAAGATTAGCTGGGTTTATGTATTGGGATAGGAGCCAGTACCTAGGAGAAGTACGATTCAGTGTTATGGGTTCTATGTGGAGTTATCATAAAGGGCTAAGGATGCACTGAAATGAAAATGTTTAGAGGTTGGTGATATGAGAAAGATGATGAGGCAAGTTGAAAGGTTCATGTTTCACCTTTCTGCAGAATAAGCATGCCTCTCTGTGCACTAATATTAATACTCTTGGAGAATGCTTCTATTTTAAAATCGGTTGGCAGCGATGCTAGAAGAAAGCGAGGGAACTCTTTGGCTTTGACTCTGCACTCAAATCTCATGAGTTTAACTAGTAAAGGATATAAACTGAATGATTGTCAAGACTCTATAACACAGGACTGGTGTTTCTAAAAGCATCTCTGATGCCTGACAAAACTGGTTAGAAGAACAGACTTGTCAAAGAAAGGCCACAGAGATAGGAGAAATGTTTGATCCTGTGTCAAGGAGAAATATACAGTAAAAGTCAAAGAGGGAAGTAAAAAAGAAAAGCTTCACAGGTTTCTTGTGAAGTGGCTAAAATACATAAAAGGATTTTCAATTACAAATTTTTCTCCCCATGTAACTAAGGAAACTGGCCAAAATTTCTGCTTGCATTTTGCCAATCAATTTTTATTGCAGATGCCTGTGCACAGAGCTGCCCACATTTACAGCTCTGCAATTTAGCAGAGTCAGTCTGGTCCCATGAGAGCCTGAGCATTCCTGCTTTCCAGAAAAGAGGAGTAGGAGGTACTGATCATGCTTCAATCACGATCCCACTTCTTACTACAGATAAGGTGGTTGCAACCTCTCATATCAAAGTACTTTTAGTTTCTACAACCATTAAGACTAATATCCATTGAATGGAGTTATCCACATAAAAAAAAAATCTTGATTTCTCATCTGCATTTTGTGTTATGTGGACATCTGCTATTCAGAAAAAAAATGGATGACACTCCATGTGTCACGGTTTAACACTGGCCCAGCAATTAAACCGAGCCCAAACCAGGACACCATGACAAACCTGTCCAGAGAAAAAAAACAACACCACCACCACCAAACAAACAAATCAAACAAAAAAACCAACCAACCTCCCCCCGCAATAAAAAGAAAAAAAAGAAGAAAAAAAAACCCCAGAAGACAAAAAAAATCCTACAGAGTTACTGCAGTCTCCTCCATTTGTAAGCTCACCAGACTTCACTGCCATCTGCAAAAACTGGAAGGCATTATTGAAAGGGCAAAAATGATTAGGTGAAGCTGTTAAAATGCCTGGGATTGCTAAATTCAGGTTTTTCTCATTCTTCATTCTGATTATTATTCAAATGCCTTCATCTTCTTTGACAAAATTGAGGCAATTTTTGGTGTTGTTTGAAAATGATAGCTCAGAAAAATGAAATAAGTATCACACCATGAGTGATATATATACTACACTGCCAGGCTTATGTAAAAGATGGAATCTCAGCAAGTCATAAACATTCAAACCCAGTACAATACAGCCATAAAATGTGTTGGGCAAACCTCAGAACACCAGTTGGCATACAAACTGCTTGACATGTGAACAGAAAAGTAGAAGTATTATTTCAAGCACCGTACATACAGAGCAACACTGCAATACTTTGCACTACATTACACAATCCAGATAACTACTGGTAACACAAAGTTATATAGCTAACACCAAAGTTGATGCTGTGGGACTACTTTGAAGTTCAGCCATTCAGTATGAGGTATTAGAAGGAATAAATTTAGTTCTCTATTTCAATTTACAGCTTGCAGGAGCAGCTTTCCTGCAAGGGGATATATCTCTGCCATCAACAGTGGGCCATAACAAATAGACCCCGTTCCCTGCAACACCCATGACAGGAGAAAGATTAAATTCAATAAAACTGGAACTCCCCAAATTGCAGCAATTGATTCATAATCTATTATACGAGGCAAATGATTTAGAAAGGTCTCTGTTCAGACAATGAAGGGTATTAATATCTATAGGCTGAACTAGCATTCGCAGTTTTTCTAGATTAGCAAGGATGACTGATATATTTTTTACTGGCTTGGGCATTATTATTCTTTTGAAGCTTACATTTATGTCCAAAGACAAGCTGTAAAACAGAGTCTAGCAGATCTCTTCAGACTCACCATTTGTTATTAACAGATGACCTTCACGTAGGTCTTAAAAAATCTTGAATATGCAAACTCTATTATACTAGAACAGCTTCAGCCCCACAGGAGAGAAATAAAAATTACCTGCAAACTCTTCTATTACAGTAATTATTCTAGATGAAACTATCAGCCATTTACAAAGTTTAGGTTCATTAATATATTAATAAAATGTTATAGCAACACTCCTGTGAAAGCATTGTGTTAGTATTTTCTAGTACATGCATGTGTGGCAAGTTTTCACTGTAAAACCCCCAGGTCTTACTGTATCTAGGATTGTTCTCTAATCTCTAGCCTCTGCAAATCTGTATATCTTAGTCTCATTTCAATTTTTAGAAAGCTTAATTTCTAGCTTTCTGGTCTGCAGAGTAAAACCTGACAACTGCAGATACCAAAAGACAGATTAAAAAAAAAAAAAAAAAAAGGAAGAAGAATAAATTTATTATGTCAATGCTATCAGGGTTGCACCAAATAGCATTTGTCTTGAAGTACTTCTATTCATGTTTTGGTTGCATCACCAGAAAAGACAGGAACATTATGCAGAAGAACCAGGAAAAAAACAATGCCTGGATTACTGATACATGGAGCAGGGCTGATGTTTGGTCTTTTTCTGGAAACAACAAGAAATATCCTCACTGCTGCAATGGCAGGAGTCAGCACCATGTTGAAGGATGACTTTAGTTCTAGGCCACTGCAGAACAACATGGAAAAAGAGCTGCTTTCAGCACACAAACAGAATTTTAATTTCCAGGCACATCCTGCCCTCCTTTTTAGCTGCAGACTTCTCCTTGTATTGATAAAATCATCAGTAGAAGCCAGGGACAGCTACAGCATCTGTAGGACTTTTTCTTCCCACTCCTTAACTTCTCACCCGACGTGGCTTGGTTTCCAAAGCCAAGATTTGAGACCTGGGCAGATGACAACAGGAATACCAGATGCTGTATTTCAGTGTAAACATATCAATCCCAGTAGGCCATTTTTGATGCATTGTAACAGCAGCTGTTGACTACAATAGGTTATGCTTAATATGAAATATATTCTTCCACTTAGATAAATAATAACTGTAAATTTGAACGGAGAGTCTGGAATTGCATGAAGCATAACTTCCTCTTCAAAATGCTACTATGACCAAGGAAAAGCACCCTCCTAAGCACACTGTGACCTTTCAGTGAGGTGATACCAAATCAATTGCCATTGAACTCACAAGTCTCCAGTGAGGCTGGTGGCAAATGAACTTAACAGCAAGGCATCATCTGACATTAATAAAACCCCACAAAATCCCAACCAACTAAAACAAAGCCAACAAACCAAAACCAAAACAGCTGGAGGATAGTAAAGGAAAAAATCATAATCACAGTGCATACCATGGAAGCAGAAAAAAAAAAAGAGAAAAAGCTACATAATTCTTGCATAAGCAGTGCTGACTGGTAGAGGAGGAAGAACAGTTTAGAGGGGGAAAAAGAAGTAAGTTGGAATAGAGTGAAAGTCTGAAGACTGAAAAAGACTGAAAGACATGGCAGTACTGAAACAAAACACAGCTTTGACATGACTGTATTTATTCAAGGAGCATAGCAATGTAATGCATCAGAGTTTTATCCTTATTTCTGGACTCACAGTTCTTTCATGGGTTTATTTCCTCTGTTATCACACCACCCACCACATGTTAATCTCATCTGTATTATCCTGATAATTTAATCAGGAACTCAAAACTGTGATGGCAGGAGCTCACTGCTGGGCTGGACTGGCAAAGGATGAATAAATCCAGAAGCTGCTGTAGGACAGCAGCTAAGCAAAGGCACCACCTTCATGTGCCTGGGGTAAGACACAAGCTTTCCCTTGTTTCATGGCGTGGTGCTTGGGGACATATGCCTGAAAACCTCATTTTGGGTGAACTCTTACCTTTTTCAGAACACTCTCTGAGAACATGCCCATGCCAGTCACGATGCTGTAGCCACCAAACCACCATATGTGCCATTTAACCAGTCTTCTAGGTAAACGTTGTTCTAACATTAACACATTGTTAGAACATGTTGTTCTACACATAAACTCAAATGCTTACAAGCTTACTTTATGTAGGCAGACCTTTAAAAGCAGCTTGTTTTCAAAATCTGTAGGTAAATCAGGACAGGCGATGACTGGAAATGAGTTTTTAGAGATCTAGATCAGGCCCTCAGCTGGGGCTGTAAACAGATAATGCCTGAGGGGGAAAAATGAAACTGTGGGTGGATTTACTGTGTGTAGCTTGATACAGTGAAAGCAGGTGCAGTGACATGTCTTCATTATTACTTAATCTTTCCATCTCATAGATAGGGGGATGGGGGACAATGATGGGGATTGGAACTGTGGTGCAGTACTGAACAGAGATAATCTAATTTAATTTAGTGTCTGCATCTGTATTCGAACTCAGCTGTTCATGAAGCAAAACAAGAAAATACATTTTTCCCTTTTTAAAGCAATTTTTGGCTGTTTCAACTATGTAACTATGCTTCTCAGTGAAAATAAAATACAAAAACTGCTTTACAGAAACTTCCCTCAAACTCCCCCCCCAAGCTCAAAAACCTGAAGAAAGGCTGAAAGATGAAAAACTTATTTCATTCCAAGCATGGACTGGCTGAATATAAATTAATCATACAACATAGGGAAGGGAAGAGCAAAATTCCCTGAGATACCGTTGTGTCATGTATCACAAAACAAATTGAGGGCACACTGTAGTGGAATTCAGAATAAGTGACAGCAAAGGTGCAGTGTGGTAGCAAATGCATTTATGACTTAAAAAAATAAAATTAAAAAATCAACATTTGTTGTAATTGGCTCCAAAGAGAGAAAGAAAAATAACTGCATATTTAACAGCATCTCCTGTCAGACAGTTTATATGGTTAAAGAACTGATACTGTCCCCCTTTCAGTGAGGGAGGGGATGCTACTTTTCTTCCTTCAGAGAAGAAACACAGGAAATAATGCAAGATCATATAATCTGGAAGTCATAGAATAAGAGGAAGTTTTCAGGTGATTTACGTAAAAGAAAATCTGTTCTTTTCTCATGCCAGGTTTGTATTTCTGACCATTAAATCCCAAGATGCTGCTTTATCTTTCAGGAATAGAATAGGACCCTTGTAATGGCACTGTAATGAATGCTGAATAGAGGAATGTAAAGAGTACCAAACATCTGTCATAGATACAGTCTTGTAGACAAAACAGGATCTCAGGGCATCTTTAGATGCCATACACTATTCAAAGAAAAGATCACAAACTGCATCCAGCCTCTGCAGAAGTCCACTAGAGTAAAGGAAGAGGCTACTTCATCCTAATTTACCTAGCCTACCCAGGAACCACGCAGGATTTTCCACACAAATTACACCATTGCTCTCTTCCCACAGAAAAGTGACAGAGAAAAAAAACCGAAGTATCCAAATCAAAATAGGCAAATTGCCAGAACTAACTACTGCTTCCCACAACATTTTGCTGGGTCATTCACAACATGCCACTTACAGTCTCAGTTTGCAAAGAATCCCATGGTAAGCTGAGGCTGTTCAAGCCTGACAGCACAAGTGCACAGAGCCTGCTCTGAGTGTTAGGAAAATATACATTATAAGCAGTCCCTTCTCTTTTTCCTGTTTAATCTCTCTTAAAGGGAGGTAGGCTTCCTGGAATTACTAGATTGCAGCCTGAAGTTAATTTTTTTTCCACACACAGGTTTACATATGTTCAAGTTTCACTTTGGAGGAAACTTCATAGATACTTAGCACCCAGTGACTGGACACCAAGAGATTGACTAAAGAATTGCTGCTGTAAGTCTTCACAAAGTATTTGTATAGTGGAAGGTTCCTCTGTTATCTTTTAAAATTCATTATTTTAAAACTGAAGTATTTTGATTAATTTGTAAAGGCAATTCCAAATTTAGAGCTGTGCAACATATTTTAAAAAAAGACAACAAAACATCATCATACTCTGAGATTGGAGTTCTCAGGATAACACCCAAGTTTCATAAAAATTCTGGTTAAAATAAAAAAAAACCCAAACAACAAAAAACCCCACAAGATGGTGGTCATAATTAAATGCAAGTGAATGCAGCAGCTCCTTTATGTAAAGGAAAGGAGATATTGGCATGCGAGCCAGGTTGCATTTTGCACTCACATTTCCTCAACTCTCAGAGCTACTGCACAGCAGGCAGTTAGCTCACCCTAATTACTGCCAGGGAGGCCCAGATGCTTTTGTCAGCTCTTCAAGCACAGAAGAAGATTATCAGCAGACAAGCCAGCCATAGGATCAAGGATGGCTCCTAACAGGAGACTTGTAAAAAATCCGCTAATACTTATGTTCTCTGCTGAACGGAACCAAATCTAAAAACCTTACAAATCTGAGATCAAGCCTGATTATCCATATACAGGATTATCTTCAATGCTGAAGAGACAAATACATATGCAGGCAATTAAGGAGAGAGTTAATGTAATGAAACCCTTTTTCATGGAATTTGGTGAGATACAAATCATAGAATCATAGAATTAGCCGGGTTGGAAGGGACCTCAGACATCATCAAGTCCAACCCTTGACCCACCGGTGCGGTTGCTAGACCATGGCACTGAGTGCCACATCCAGTCTCTTTTTAAATGTCTCCAGGGACTGAGAATCTACCACCTCACCGGGCAGTCCATTCCATTGCCTGATCACCCTCTCCGTAAAGAAATTCTTTCTAATATCTAACCTAAATCTCACCTGGCACAACTTAAGACTGTGTCCTCTTGTCTTGTTGAAAGTCGTCTGGGAAAAGAAACCAACTCCCACCTGGCTACAACCTCCTTTCAGGTAGTTGTAGAGAGCGATGAGGTCTCCCCTGAGCCTCCTCTTCTTCAGGCTGAACAGCCCCAGCTCTCTCAGCCTCTCCTCATAGGGCCTGTGCTCCAGTCCCTTCACCAGCCTGGTTGCCCTCCTTTGGACCTGCTCCAAGACCTCAATATCCTTCCTAAACTGAGGGGCCCAGAACTGGACACAGTACTCGAGGTGTGGCCTCACCAGCGCTGAGTACAGGGGCAAAAAAAAGCGCTGCCTTAAGCATATATAAAGATGCAGCACTGGTCAATATAAAGATGCAGCACTGGTCATTCAGCTGACATGCCCGCTCAGCAGAAGGAAGAGCTGTGGCAAAAAGATGTGGGGACCAGCATTGCTCACAGCCACATGAAGCTTCATCCTCTCACTGACTCCAGCGGCAGAGGAGGCTGGGCCCAAGGGATGCCACTGCTTACCTACACGGATACTCTGAATCAAGTAAAAGCAATTACTATTTTCCACATTTTGAAATTACATGGAGAGCATCCTCCATTCTCTTGCAAATTGAATTTCACAAGCCTTCAAAGCAATTCGGCTTAAGCTTGAGACACAGACTCAGCGACCACTCTTTATCCAGCAGTGGTGGGGGAGGCTAGTGACTGTTATCACTCATTTCAACAGCTGGTTGAAGCCAGCACAAATCCCCTATCACCATAGAAAATACAGTTACCTATTTTTCCCCTCCCTTTGCATGAGAGAAGAAAAAAAAAGCCCTATTTGTTTGAAAATTAGGACTGCAGCTTAACCCTGGGATAGTTTCTTATTTTCAGCTATAAGACTTTAAAAAATGACAAACTTGATTAATGCACCTTAGGCTTGCATGTGTTGTAAATCTGTAACCATTTACTGACTTATTTTATACAATGAACCTCGGCTGTGTCAAATACAGCTTTTAACTACAAAGACAGCCCCAGGAGATCTGAGGTCTCCCATGCCCTGTCTCTGCTGATTACTGATTTTGAACAAGTCACTTCAGGTTCTTTGTCTCTGCAAAACAAGCAGAGCAAACCAATGTCCTTTGCAAAAGCCACAGAGGCACACTGATTGGAAAGGGTGTGTTAAAAGTAAAATATTAGTATTATTGTCATTACTTTGCTAGAAGCATGATACAATTTTGAGCAAAAGAACATTAGAAAATTAGTAGGGAAGAATCTCTTGACGACATAAAAGCTCCTTTAATGTTTAGGGCATGGCTTCAGAGCCACAAGCCTGCCTTCCATTCACTGGCTGCCCTTTACCCACCCCTCCAGAAAGGGCCAGGGATCCCATAAGCCCTGTGCCACATCTGCAAGCCCCATGCAAGTCTCAGATAACACAGGGCATCCAAAATGGCATAGATGCCTCATAGTAGGCAACTGTCTTGAGTCCCACATGACTTCAGGCAATGTTCAAGCAATATTCAAATCAGAAAATGGGTCAGCAAACTAAAAACACTGCCTGAAATGATGGGATAATATTCCAGGGAAAGAGAGAGCCTTATCCCAGTACAAATTCTATTGCTCTTAATTTGTCTTGTATATACAAACATTAAGTTGGAGCTAAATCATTGATCATTTGCATACTGCACAGCACACAATATTGGCACCTACCTGAGTACCTTATGGTTGACAGGGCCGACCACAAACCCAGATGGTTTGCTGCCACATTTCTTCATTTGAAACTCTCAGCTCAATAGCAACTACTTTCTTTTTTCTTTCAAAGCTTTATCTATCTTGGTGGTTGTGGTAAGGTATATTAAATCCACTCACATACCTTTGTTTAAAACTTCTTGTTCTTTCAGTCAAAACTCTGTCTCCCTAATCTTTGGTGCTGTCACCATTAACTTTAAATTTCCTCTTTCATGCTTCAGGCTTATTATTTGGCTTGTTTCAGATTTATATATGAAGAAATAAGAGTGCTGAATGTCTTTTCAAAACACAGCCTACCTTTGAGATAGTGCATAGAAACAGTTTTGTGATTTACAGTCAGCAGAGCTGTACCACTGAGAATTTGGCTTGATGTAGGAAGCGCTCATTAAACATTGTTTACTTAGCAAAAGTCAAGGATCTGTTACATTTTCTTTTTTTTTTTCCATTTCTGCTTCCAAGATGATACATATATCTAATCCAACATATTTCCAATCCAACACTCAGAGCATGTTCATTTGTAAGCGAAACAAAATTTTAAGAAAGAAATTTGGCTGCTTTAAATTGTACTTTTTGTCCTTTGAGAAGCAGTTCCTCTCAAAGAAACAAAAATGTGGTAGCTTTGACAATATTAAGAGACTTACTCAGGGAATTTGCAACAGATGTTCATCCTCTCTAGCCCACAAGTTACAATCTCCTCTCAGTCAATAGTGGCTGCAAGTTTTTCTGTGCAATGACTGCTTTTCACCCTGTGTGCTTTCAATGGGTATTGTCACTCCAGTTCCCAAAGTGCAAGTGAAAAAAATCACTGCTTCCAGCATCAAATGAGAGCTTGCTGACACCCTTTGGCAGAATAAGCCACATTTATCCCAGCTCTTTACAGTCAGGCCTAGGAATTTGCAGAGAGCCATGGAAGTTTGTACTGAGGAAAGTTATACCAAACATTACATTATACTATAATATGCAATAATATCAGCAGATCTGAGGTATACTCTTATCCATGGTTGGGTGTATTCATGTTTTATGTGATAGTACCTCATAATTTCTTCAGCTTTACCAGGCCTGCTATAACTATGAGACATTCTAACAAGATTGATTTATCCTAACTCCTCAAAATGTCTTAGTTGTCCAAACTTCTTATTTACAAAGAACAGCCTTGCAGCCCTTAAATACTTTCTATTCAAGATCCCACAGATTACTTCCCTCCCACAGTAAATGAGTTACTGGCTCTTCTGGTAAATATGTCAGCAGAGAACATTGTATAAAAATCTGTCAATTATTCATGTATTTTTAACTATCAGAAGCAGTGTGGTACAACAAGTGGCAAAAATAGAGGAGAGCCAACAAAGAGACTTCATTTCTGCATATCACCAGTAAATTCTGTGCTGGTCACTCAAATTATGAGAATGCTTGCTTTATTGATTAAAGAGCTATTTAAAACTAAGGAATCAGACTGCACTTTACATGCTCTATCCCCTGTGGGTGAAGTTTAGTAGAATGTAATTTACAAACATCCAACCTGGACAGAAATAAAACAATTTCCTAATTTCAATTTTTTATTACAAAAGAGTGGCTCAGATATAAGAATCAAACCTCATGTCACATCTTAATTAGAAAAATGAAAGGAAACGAGACTTCTGTGGAGGATGAATGAGAACTGATTTTACCTTAAGTTCAGTCCTAGGCTAAGATGGCACTGGGATGGGAAGCATTATTTCTAATTTAGTTGCTCAAAACACATCTAAATCCTTCCCAAGTTCAGCATGTACTTGAGCACATGTTTAAATAAAACAGCTATCTTTAAACACTGTTTCGAATAGGAATTCTTCTGCATACTCAGGCCCAAGTGTATCATCTGAAGAATCTCATATGCCTTATTCATCAGCAATAGATTTTATAAAAATTGGTTTTTTTACACTACTGAAAGAAAATAAAGCCATTTCAACTATAACATTCAATACTCAGATAATGCAGCATTACAGCTATACCTTACTGATAGCATTTGTAAATAAAATCGTGTTCACATTCTGACTTTCACCCATGCCACTGCTTTTTTCTCTTCTTTGACCAAGAAAGAGGTAAAGGAATGGCACCTGAGAGCTTTAGTCTAAACTCCAATTTGCTTCTGTGGGCAAACAGACCTTCCTTGTTACCTGACTGAAATACCTGAATAGCTTCCTTTATGTTTCTTTTTCCCTTGACTCCAACTACACACATCATATGGGTACAGTTTCATACTGCTGAACTTGCCTTGCCAAGGCACCGAAATGAAAACCTGCCATTTTTGTTTGTTTTGCTAAGCAGCTGATCAGCATGAGCAGAGTTTGCACATAATTCTGAGGAAAAGGTGTGCTTAAAGCCCAGCCATTAATTGGAATAGGAGCATCCATCTTCAGAAAAGAGAAAACAAGAGAAGCCACATCATGTTATAGAAATAGCCATACTTGGTCAGTTGAAGGTTCATCTAGTCTGGTACTCTTTCCTCATAGTGCTGAATAGCATATACCTTGGGAAGAGCATAGGAATACAGCAAGCAGAAGCTAATACTTTCCTGGAATACCCTCCTAACCAACCACAGTTCAATGCTCAAGACTTCTCAACCGACAAATCCAAGACTTTTTGTGCATCACAAACATTTAGGGATAGAAAAATGATATGCTTTGATAATGGGATGTCTATAGTAACTACTGATTACTAGAAATAATGTGAAAGACTCTTCTCAGAGATGTCCAATGACAGGACAAGGGACAGTGAATGCAAGCTACAGCAAAGCAGGTTCCATATAAACACAAAGAAAAGCTTTTTCACTGTGAGGACAACAGAGCACTGGCACAGGCTGCCCAATGAGGTTGTGGAGGCTCCTTCTCTGGAGACATTCAAAACCCACGTGGACAGATTCCTACATGACCTCCTGTAGGTGACCCTGCTCTGGCAGGGGGGGTTGGACCAGAAGATCTCCAGAGATCCCTTTTAACCCCTACTATTCTGTGGTTCTGTGAAAGTAATATAGTGAAATGCATCAGCTCCACTGCACACTGTAACCAGAAAACAAGGTATTTACCCCATGAGCTTTACCAGCATCCCTTGAATAGGGCTGTTGTCCTCACCACTATCAGCATCCTACAATTCAGAAGTGGTGAAGTCCTGTTAGGTGATATAGCTCATTTTACTATCAACTCAGGAATAAAGAAGCAAAACTACCATAAAGCTCTTGTGATATAAACACTAAGTTCAAATCAGCCCTTGTTGCTTCTTTAACATCAGTGAATCTTCCACCTACTGTGATTATCAATGTTACCCAGTATTAATCATAATAATTTTTACATTGCACTAGAAAGAAAGTGAGATTGCCATAGGGTGGAATTATCATGGGAATTATCACACCCATTATAATGGAAAGAATGGATAATCCATTCCTTATCATTTAAGTGGGTTTGCCCCACATTATGTGATTTTCTTTAGAGACTTACCTCCAAAGAGTTACCTGTATAACACTGGACAAAAGGATAATGATCTCTGTTTCTGTGGAGATTCATAGGACTACAAAAGTACTGTAAAAGTTAAAATGCTAAGATCGGTTAAGATGAAAGACGAAGCACTGCCACAACAGATTTATGAAGCTTTACAGGCAGTTGATTAGAAACACTAGGCTGATCTCAGCCATTTATGTCTAATTAGATGAATATACACTCAAAACATTTTTTGAACTCTGGTCTTGTTTGAAATTTTTTTTTTTATTTTTAATTTGCCTGAACTTAAAGGCAATGAATTAAAAAAAAATTCCTACAGACGTAGATTTGAACAAGAGTTTCCTTTCCTTTGATCTTGTTATGTTACTGATAAAAATGGAAATACTATTTTGGGTTATCCCAAATGATTCTTCCATTGATCATTTCATTGAGGAAAACAATAATCACATTCTAAACCCTCCACTCCTGCAGTTACATATACATGCTAGTGTATATGGTTTTACTCACGACTGCCTTTCCATAAAGAAAATGCCCCAACTGCCTTTATCTTTCATTTAATTTAAATATGGATGTTTGGATTACTCTAGAAAACGTTAGTTCTTAGGCTATTTCTGCACACGATAATTCAGGCTACCAGCATCTACTTCAGGGAGAGGGAAATGTCAACATCAGTGAAATTATCAGGGAAATGTTTTAAATGTTTGTAATATTGCGGTTGCAGTTGGACAATGCTGCAAAAATATAACTACAAAAATTATGCAAATACTTGTAGTTTTTAGAAAGCAACACACATCTAGCTAGCACTGCTATTCTAAACTGTGGCATGATAATCAAAGGTATTACTTAATACTTCAGTATGGATTAAGTAAGTTAATTAGCAAGTCCATCACATATAGAGAAAATGTACTCAGATTGTTGTATTCCCTGCCTCTGGGAGCCTGGAATTAAACAATTAAGTCTTAGTATTAATGTAAGGAATTATCAGCTTTACTAAAGACATTCAGTGAACCTGGATGTCCCTAAAGAATTTGGTAAAACTTTCAGTGACTTAATTTTAGTGAATTTGTAGTCTTGTGTAACTTGAAGGCTGGATCTGCAAAAGTTTTCAAAAAATATGGCCAGAAATAGACAGAAGGAAGGGGGGGATGTTCTCTTAGGGCTTTATACTTATTAACACCAGCATATTTGTGGAAGTTACAGGAGAATTTGGATATCAGAAAAAAAACAAATTACCAATTTCTGAATCAGTGGAGTCACCTTTGGCTACAGAGATACCAAAATCTCACTCTTGCTGTTCCCAGCATTATCACAGCATCTGCTCAGCACATATTCTAAAACTCTGCTTAAAACCCTGAAAATAATATGCAAGTATAACTTAAGATGTGTCTAAGGCCATCTATTATGACCTCATCCTTTTTTTTTTTAAAGCAGGAAAATGTCAGAATAAATGTGTTCTCTATATTTATAGTGTTATGCTGGGGGCTAAGCAAAACCTCATGCAAGCTGATGGGCATTTCAACAACCCTGTCAGACTCTTCAGTTTTGCTTTTTGACAGTATCCACCTACAAAATTTGAAACATTTAGTATGTGGCTATAATATCAGCAAGACTGATATGGGAAAGGGACCAGGCAGTGTGGCAGCACACTTAGGCTCTGCTTTCTCACAGGTGGCTACTTGCTCTGGTTCACACTCCTGGGAGGGGACAGTCACCCCCCAATTCAATTGACTTCCTTTTCCCTCTGCTTTTAGGAATCATACACAAAAGTAAAGAAACAGAATGTATTATTTTGTGCTTTCTGAAAGGGAATTGTGTGAGCCAAGTATGTAAAACACACGGTATTTCAGTAATAGAAATTCACCAAAGGAATTGGTAAATGAGATCTTCAGGCTTACTGCCACTCCAGTGGGTGATAAGGGGAGTGAATGACTATTGCTTTCTGTTCACAGGAGAATAGCAGCTCTCAGACACAGTGCAAAGATTTCTACCCTGCAAGGCTAACGAAATCAGTAGAGACTGTAACACCCCAGTCTTTTCAGCCATCCTGAATGGAGAAAAGTGCAGAAGAGTTATGAGACTGTGCAGTGATAGGTTACCAACTCTTCAACAGCCTCTTGTTCCACCTGGGTGGAAAAATCACATATCTGTATAATCCCGATGTAATGATGTTTATTATGATGGGAGGCACTGTGGGGGGAACAGCAGAGGGATACAGAATATGAAACAGAACCAAGCACCACTTCATATAAAAGGATCCTTCCTAAAAAAGTGCTTGGAAAAAAGAGCTGGTGAATGCAAGGGAAATATTTCTCCAACAATAAATCACTGGCTAAATTTGGGAGTGACTTTGCTCAGTGACCATTAGATACTATACCTCATATCATGCAAAAGGTTCTTTTAGGCACACTACGGTGCTAATGTGACATGAGCAATGTATTAGGATAAAAGGAAAGCAGCATGCCATGAAAAAACACTAATATCAAGTCAGCATTTGCTCTAATTAAAAATTAAAATTCAACACATTTAAAAATTGCAATGAGCCAGAATTTGTGACTGGATAATACTAATTTGGAATTTAAAAAAAAAACCCAACACATAATAAGGCAAATTTTGATCCAGGATCTTGGTTATTTGAACATGAAAGTACAATAAGACTTAACCTGCAAGTGGCGTCAGATCTTTTTTTCCCAAATTGAACTTAAAATGAAACATTGATTTGCAACCAACTAATCAATGATTAAGACAAGAATCTTGAGTTTCTTTGCATACTGCCAACACTGTAATTTAATTTTAAAGCATTTTTTCCCTGTGAGTAGACATTGTAGGGGGTATTTTCAAAGCAGGGCTTAAGGTTTTACATGTATCTCACCGGCTTAATAGAAATCTCACAGTTTGGCTGCCTTTTTGAGGGGCTGGAAATGTATCCCAGTCAGCTTTCACACTAAACAGCAATAAATAAAGGATGTCAATGGAGGAGTGCCAGCCAGAGTGAGAAACTTCCAAGTTTGTGTTAATTCTTTAAAACTCCATTGCCAACTCAGAGTAACAATTCACAGAGTGAAATGGAGTGGATTGCCTCCATGCTGCTCCTTCTCAGGTAATACCTCTGAAAGGCTGGGATTTGCAGCATGGCTCATGACCAAACTGCATTGTACCAGGCTGGGTGGTGTCCCTTGGAGCTAATCCACAGCAGAGCTAAAGACAAAGCAGCCCATACATAAGTCAGTCTTTTATGGACTCTACAGTGCTGATCAGGTCCAGGCATTTTTATGCCTTTAGTTTCTCGAGCAACTGGTCATGACTTGCCTTTGGTTACCCAACTTGGTGTGTTACAAAATGTCTGTGTGAATCCTCCCTCTACAGTGAACGCCATCAACTAAAAGTGAGTCTTACCGTCTATGTCTGGCACGAAGATCTGGTTTTGGAGGCGAAATTCTCCCCAGACTATAAAGACAACTGCAATTGGTATTTAGGAACTCAGTGGCAAGGCTGCATGCACAAAAGCATGTATTTCTTAAATAAATAATTTGGACACTCTGATGCAGTATTTATATATAGAAATGTCTTAGATAAGATTTTAAAAAACATTGAAGTAATATAGAAATGTTAATGAGTTTGAGGGAATTTTTGAAAACCCCATCCCAAGCACACATTTACTTTGTTTTTCTTTTTAATCTTTGCTTAAAGAAATATGGGGAAAATATGGCTCTGCAGAATGCAACAGAGGACCAGGTAGGCACCAGTACTTATGCTATTTGGCTTCTCTATGAGCTTAAAATCTTTCTATTTATAGAAGAAAATGGCCACCCTATTTATAGAACTTCAGTGCTCCAAATATTTTGCAGGAGAATAGGAAAATCATATGTGATTGGGTAGCAAATACTAAAACAGAAGTAGAGAATTTTAGTGCTTTACAGTATCCTATGTTATTTTTTCAGGGTCCTAGTTGAGCATCAGAATTAACAAACAATTATGGTTTTAAATATTCAATTGTGAATAACTGATAATAGGAGAAACCAAAAAAAGGTAGTCCAAAAGTTTAAACAAAAACAACAACAAAATTCAACCAAAAAAACCCCAAAACAAAACGTGAAAAAAAAAAAAAAAAAAAGGCAGAAAAAAAAGAGGCATGTTTTCCTGCACGTAGGTAGTTTTCTATCTGCAACTGAAACGTGAGCACTCCCCATTTCCATAACTACTGTGTTTGCATAAAGATCCTAGTGCAAATGAGATTTGTCCTTAACACTTTCATTTTTAAGTTTCTGTCACTAGGCAAGGATGCCTGTGTGCTGAGCACTGTGATGCTGGGAGCTATGGGATTCCTTTTACACTAGTGAGCATCTCTTGAGTCAAATCCTTCTGGTTTACCAGACCCCTGGGGAAGAGCTTTGCCCACTGGTGCTGATGAACTGTGGACTGGTTGGTGTAGACCTCCAAAGCAAGAAGTGACAGCAGTGCAGAGGCATGAAATGAACCCAATCCCCGTATATAAGATCAGTCATTGCAAACTATAAAATTTTAATCTGATACACATGGAAAATACTTCTCCTATTAACTACATTGATTTAATAATTAGTGTGTCTTCATAAAATATATTCACATTTACTACCCTGTGTAAAAGTCATGTACTCATGTACCATCCTTAAAACTGAATTCTTTCTGTGGAAAACATCCCTGTTTTTTTTTTAAATGCTTGCTTATATTTGGCAGGTCAAGATGCTGAGCCAAAACTGTCATTGTCCATGCTACAATAAGTACCACTTAAATCTGCTGCTTCAATATGCATACAAAAGCATACCCTTCACCTGATGTATGCCCTCCAAAGCAACTGACCAGATTTCAGCTCATCAATTTAACATGAAGTCAATTTAATTCTTCTTGACCGAAAATAAGTGCCTATTGTTCCAGGACATGCAATCATCTCACAGTATACTGCAATTGTTGGTGAAGTGGTTTATGGTTATTGATAAAAGCCTGTTCTGATGAGGACAAAGATGACTGCAAGAATCCCTTATGAAAAATAAAAAAGCTATTTTGCACACAACTTTTAGAAGCAGTTTCCAACACATGAGAGGAGAGGCTGCTCTGTGGATGAGTGGTCATAATCAAATCTGTAGAAAAGGATAAGAAGTGAGCATATTATTCTTGATTTATTACCACTTTATTTGTGACTTCCAGTTAATACAGCTATACCAAACTATGCCAAAGGGCCTGATTGTGCTATTTTAATTCAGGCAAAACTCATACTCCAAGTCTCTTTGAAGCTTTTCTGCTTCTGCCAGCTCTTGCAACTTTTATTGCCAGCATTGCAGTACTTGATGTTTTGCTTAACATTCTGGCTCCTGGAGGTATACAACATGTAAATCTCTTTTGTTTTCAATTTTAAAAAGGAGTTTATCACCTTCATGGTACAGTAAAAACACTTGCAAATGAGACATTTTTTTGAAAAAAAGAACTGCACTGCATCACTGTACTAAGTAACTTCATAACAAGGATGATATTCTTAGACCAAATTAATGATTTTTGAGTCCCAGCGCATACTTGTGGCTCACCCAAAGTTAGCAACATGTAACTGCATATTTTCACTTAACAGAGGTCCTTGTCTTGTGACAATTAGAATTGGGGATTTCTTTGTGTGCTCTGAAAAGTATGCAAAATGTTGACCTACTATCCAATGTATAGGGAGCAAAAGGCCTTTCCAGCAAACAGCTCCTGCAGCAGCAGCAGCAGCCATGGGTTCCCCAATGTGTCAATGGCAGAGAGAAGTAAAGCCGAGAAAAACTCTCACTGACCACCCAAATGGTGCTGATTTTTGCACCAACTGCCCAACTGCAACAGACTGGGCCACCCAGTCCTTAAATTGCCTGCTCCAGTCTACCATAAGACCGTGGTGATCCTGCTGGTCGGCTGCAGCTCAGCAGCTGCTCTCTAAAGAGCCTGGATCAAAAACCAGGCAGTAAACTATCCCTCCCATGATGGGTGCAAATCCACAAGTAGCTTGTTAACCCTGAACTGGTGCAATGGTTTCTTTATTTTCCTCTTCCTCCCACCAGTTTCTTTTTCTTTTCTGCCTCCTTACCTGATCCCTTTCGTTTATTCTGTACGCTATTTGAGGCAGGGGCTGTCATTTCCTACGTGTTTATGAAGTGCCTTGCATAAAGGCTGACAGCTCTAGATGCCATTATAATCAAAGTGGGGGGGGGGAGGGGGGGGAGATTTTTAAGGCACTGAGGAAAATGAGGCATTCACCCCACTTATTTGACATTCAATAGGCTTTGAGTACCTTTCTCCCCTTTGAAAAATTTACATTTACAAGTATAATAATTGAGATGTCAATCATCACCAAAACATCCATTGTTAAAATATGACACAGCCTTCAAGCAGGGAAAACCTTCATTTAGAGTAGAGTCACTATCAAAAAACACTTTTTCCCAGAAGCTCTAAGACTTAATTTGTCTAAAATCATGCACAACACTATTCAACATACTTTCTGCAAGAATCATGTCTATCTTGTATCATATATTGCATTAGTTAGATATCTGCTGAGAAGATCTATCCATTTAAGCACTAATATTGTAGATTTTTTTAAAGAACATTTCCTATAAATAGATTTAAATTATCTTAAGTATTGTAGTCTTTAATTGAATTCAATACCTTTACAAATGGAGCAAACAATCTCTGACTGATTAGATCATTTGCTTCTATCCTATTTCAGACATGCACAGATTTGCAGTAATATAAGATTCTTCATTAGCAATTGCTGTTCAGCTGCATATTTTCTTCAATAACCTAATTAATGCTAGAAAGGTCACTTTTCTTCTTGTGTACATTACACTACGTCAATGTCGTTAACACTCTGTAGAGGTTGTATGTAAATAAAAATAAGAAAAAAAAATTGCAAAAATGAAAGGGAATGGAGAAATTAAAAGTAGATTTTCCTTGAGATAATGAGTGCCTTCATCTCCCAGTGACATCAAGATAGAAAGTGATTACTCAGCCCCTGAAGCACAGATCTGTGGAAGTCCTATGGGTCACTACCACAGGAATTAATACATGAAGGTAGAATAAGAAAACAGGTAACAATGAACAGGAGAAATTATATACTCAATTTGATTTAGTAGGTCTGTGTTTTCCATGAGTATCATAGCCTCTTGCAGACCATTTCCAGCTTTGACTCTGGTAGGTTATCAATCTGTTCAAATGAAATCACAGAGCTGATTGTAAACGGCTTTCCAGTTTAATCCCTGACTAATTAAGTGTATAGTCTTAATGACAACACAGATTCTAGCAGGCAGGACGTTTAGACATAATGGAAGTAAACCACTGTGTATTATTAGTGGCAAGAAGGGCTCTGTTATAGAATCAGGATGCCATGTTCTGTAATGGCTGAACACTTCTCTCCAAAATTTTGATTTCGGGCTCTTAGATCCAGAACTATTTCTAACAAGTTGTTACAAATGGGCTGCATCAAGATTTCACACCAGCCAAGCTAATAGATGAGGAAAGGCTGATCTAGACCTTCACCCTCAGAACATGCTGTGCACCTCTCTATGCTCCTGGAGCTTGCCAAGACTCACAATAATGCAATATCAAAGAGTGAAGCCAGCTCAGCCATGAGGGAATGAAGAATGGCACAACTGTATTGAAGTCACACAACCCCAGCACAGCGAGGTGCTCTAGAAGACTTGGGTAGATGCTCTGATAAAGTCAGTTAGGGACCACACTTAATTTCTGGGACCAGCCTAGAAACAGAAGATCTCTGGAAGATCTTTTTCCTTGATCATCTCTTTCCCTCCTAAGTTTGTTAGCATAAAAAACTTTTTTTGTTCTCTAAATATGCCACTGGAGTGCCTCAAAAGAAAAAAAAAAATCTCAGTGGCTAGACATCCAAACAAGTGAGTAAATCCTACTGGGGAATATTCCTGGAAACGGAGGCCAGCTGGCAAAGCAACTCTACCAGTAAACTCCCATCGCTCACAGATCACGAAAGATGCCGACTGAGAATGATCCCTTCCTCTCAAATCATGCCTTGGATTTATCTGAGTGAGTGACAGAGGCCAAAAGCATTCTCCGAACTGTTAGAACAGTTTAACTTAGTTTAAAATTTTTATTTAGTAGCATTTAATTTAGTAATCCAAATTCCTCCACACTATGAAGATACCCTGGACATTCTAAATCCATCTTCCTCTCTGCAAATTTGAAGACGTCTTAAATGTCACTGCTGCAAAATACTGAGATCAGCCTAGTTGAATAATAAAGTGGGAGATAATATTTAAATCAGAACCAATAGCCTACTTAATAAAAACACTGTAGCTTACTAAAATAATAATTGAAAGAACTGCAACCTATGATCTACAATGAATGCCGTTGTTTGGAGGCAGCTGATTCCATGTATCTCTAGTTGGGTTTTAGTTGCCACCTCCCCCTTTTTTTCTCCTGTGGCTTCTCATGCACTTTAATTAAACAAGGAAAATGCATAAAATCTGCGTGTGTTTGAAAATACAAGTCAAAATAATATTTTTAAAGCTTGCTTTTAAATTATATGTTCTGCTTCAGTTTCTAAATAATAGGTTTTAATTTTACACCGCTTTAGTTTTCAGTCCATAGTATAAAATGTACCAAAATATTACAGAGAGAAAAGTTCATGTCAAGTTTGAAGATCTGATCAAATTCAAACTGTGAACTGAGTTTTTACAACAAAAACAGGCAACTTGGCCTCTGCCTCTGTCTAATCAGTATGTTCTCCTCCATT
This sequence comes from Heliangelus exortis, assembly GCF_036169615.1. Taxonomy (NCBI): domain Eukaryota; kingdom Metazoa; phylum Chordata; class Aves; order Apodiformes; family Trochilidae; genus Heliangelus; species Heliangelus exortis. The sequence continues at coordinate 29,541,896 of NC_092424.1, read as the reverse complement.
CTTGAGAAAATTAACCTCATTCATCATCTTCTGCTCTTGTTCCTCCCTATGGCTTATGACACTTTTTTTTCCCCTTGTTCTACTTCTGGATCTCACAGCATAGCTGTCATGGCTTGACAGCACAGTGGGTGCACAATCAAGCATGTGAACCATGGGACTATAAGAAAAGGTTTTGGCAGTTGTACCTTTTTGCTTGTTTGTTTTGTTGGGGTTTTTTTTTTAGGCAGAGTAAATATTAAAAAAATATTCTGTGCCACAGAAATGTCCTGGTAAGTTTTAGGTTTTTAAAGTGCAAAGTCTGAATGCTGTTATTCATTGTAGCCACAAGATGAAGAAGGTACTTTTAATTCACTCACCTGTTTTTACCCCTTTCTTTTCCTGATAATTAAATTCCCCCCCACATTATGCAGAGACCCTGACAAAACCTGAAAGCTACTAAATATATCACTAGAGTCATGAAATGCAAATAACCTCAAAACCCAGTAACAACAGCCTCTGATTTGGTGCTGGAGTCATTCAGGATGCAGAATGCTTTAATTTCCTCTGCTGCCATTGCTTCTTATGAGGAATACTGCCAAGATGATGATCAGTTATGGGACTAGAGAAAGTACTAATTCCTTCTTTTCCAGCATTTTCCAACTTTTTGTCTTCAAACCTCCTTCCTGTTTCCTCTTCAAAATGGGTCTCTTATGTCTACCTCATGGATAAAGTCACCACTTCACTATCTCCAATTCCAGACATCCTGCATTCTTACACTGCAAATAATCTATATAACTCACCAAGAAAGAAAGAGTATTTAAAAATTTCCACCACTATGGAGATGGGTGGGCAATAAAACTCATCAAAAGCAAACTCTGAACTGGTAAATTCGCCTAGTTTATAACAATAGCAAGTCCTTACTTTCCCTCTAAATGCTGATCAACATTGCATCCACGAGCATATAGTACAGAACTTTTGCCTGTAATTTGTGCATTTCTTCAACAGGAATAATTTCATCTGCAGAGTGAACATGCTATAGGAAGCCAAACTCAAAGATGGGAAAATATTTGCAAAAGGTGAGAAAGCCAACTAACCTGACCAATAGGTTCTTTTGTCGGGGCCTTTCCTCTTCTAGCAGTGCTTGTGGCCAAAGTGGTGGTTGTTTCCATGACTGACGTGGACATCTCCGATTGCATCGCTGTAGCTGTGGACTCAGTTGTCATAGAAGAAGGCACTTCACCAACAAGCCTCACATTTCCTTCTATCACGATGTTGGCATCATTTTCTGCTGCCATATTCAGAACTTTCAAGCCATTGTAGTAAAGACCAGAGAGCTGGCCTTGGAAAGGATGGCCACGTTCCTTGCCTCCAATTTTTATGGTTGCTTGGCTATTGAAGATTGTGAGCTGACGCCCTGTGAAGATAATATTATATACATGCAAAAATGTTGACTGTGAACACTGTACTCTACACGAGTGATAACAGATTTTCATGGGGTGAATAATGAGAGCAATAAACTATAAGAAAAGGATTTGACTCATAATTCATTGCTTTTTAATGAAGTGTCCATGAAATGCATAAATCTGGAGAACATTTGCATTTTTCTTAATTTATGATGGGTTTTTTTGTTTGTTTGTTTGGTTTGGTTTTTGTTTGTTTTTTTTTTTTTTTTTTTGCTAAAAGGCCAATCAACTAGAGTTGCAAATGTCTAATACTACAAATTATACCCCTCACCCATTGTTAAGCTTTTTGGTGTGTGTCAACAAATCCAGGTTTCCAATTCCTTAAGATTATTTTTTCTTCAAGTCTGCCAGCATTTAAAGTTGGGTTTTTTTCCACACAATGCATCATAGGCTCTATAGCTTTAAGTGTGCGTTTATGTATGTATAGACATAAATATGTATATACACACAGAGAGAGTTTATAGATATGCAAACAGGTCACTAGGTCCAGCGAATTTTAAAGAATATGTTCTGCAGTAATCTGTCATGTATCTATATAAGTGAATAAAATATTGACATTTTAAATTAAATGTTTCCTTTTTATATTTAAATGTTTATTTTCCTTAAATATCCACACTGAAAAGAAACACATGGTTCACATTGAGTATCTCAGAGGCAGATTCAAAAATAGATGTCTGATTGGCTTTCAGCAAGGCTATCAATTAAAATAAAAGATTTTAGATGTAAAAGCGGCTTCAGAAATGATACACATACCGATGGAGAAATCATGGCACATTTCCATTAAACAGAGAAATCCTCAGCAACAGTACCACTCTTAGTAAATAGAATAGTCACTTTAGCAGATTGGTTTCTGCTCACAAAAAGCATGCACACAACTTTAAGTTCTGTTTTAATTAGTGTTTGTTCCAAAATCCCCTTAGAAGGTTGTAAACGTTAAAGGGACTTCATTTTGAATGGCAATTCATATTGCCCACTATTTAAGATACCTACAGTTTAAACAAAATTTTTTTTCAGGACCATAATGAAGATATCATAACTACATATATTTTTAGTTAATAATTTAGATGCTGGAACATGTAATATAATCTATGAATGATTTATAATTTTTGGTTAATGTTTGCTATGAGTACCTTCATAGATAGAGTTAGTGGATTATATTTAACAGTCCCTTTAACCTTAAGTTAACAGGGTAAGATTATTAAACAGCTGGTACTTCTAGAAATGTAGAGAAATTATTATACAAGGTACGCAAATATTACTCTATATTTTACTTTTTTAAATTTGTTTTTAATTTAGTTTTACTGAAATTTATTTTTTATGTTTATTAGTGTTACAATGAAGTATTACTTGGTTATGTTCAAATTATTTTTTTATTTGAAGTTTTAATCAATGTTTTTACCTTTGTCGAGTAGCCATTCATCAACTACTCGACCAAGTCGATATGGAATTCGCTGTCTAGCAATCGCCAGGCGCTCGTTATCATTGTTTCCTTTAAAGTTTAAAGAGACATTTCATTGGTTAAAATCTGTAAGGTCAAAGGTTAAAAGTTAATACTTAAAGCTTGAGCTATACAGTTGCCACATGATTTTTTGAAATTTGGAATTTTAAAAAGTGCTACCTAGAACAGTTCATGGTTCAGACTTTTCATTCATTCATTTATTTTATTTTAGCAAACAAAATTATTCCTATGTTAATTGAAAATTAGAAATCTGCATTTGAGCTAGGTTATTAAACTTATGTTATAGACAGACCCAAAAAACAAATTTAAACATCATCGAATGGCTTTACAAAAAATGATCATTGACCTTAGGGTTTTGTCTTTTTTGATGTTTCTTATTAACTAGTTAAACATGTTCAGGTGAAACAGGTTTAAGTTTTCAAAAGACATCCAACCTCTTATTCCAGGTTAGTCATTTAAAGAAGAACACCACCATTCTTAATCACCAGCTAAGGCACACTTCCTTCTGCTGTCTAGAAACAGACCTGCTGTAACTTATTGCCTAGTCAGAAAAAATAATTCTTGTTCACTTCATTTAAATAAATTCCAGAGATTCAAATATACGGTACAGGCCAGACCAGAGTATTCACTGTTCCTACATTCTCATTGGACACACTGAAAATGTCTTGAAGGAACACCAAGGCTTTGACAAAAGTGACTTGCTGAAAGGTAGCCTGGTTCTGTAACGTGGAAGAGCTTTAGAATTTAGCAAGAGGCCATTTGTAGTGAGGTTTCATAAAACTAACAACTAACCACAACTCAGCAATGTGAAATATAAACTTATACTTGCAAATCTTCTCTATTTTCAGTGATCTTTGACTTCTTTAAATAAAACAGTGAGATAAAATAAGGCTAGGACAGGCAGCAAAATATCAGACAACAAGGAGTAATTATCAAATATCTTTAATTGTTTATTTCTAACTATAGCATTGAATGATGCAGGTATCATCCCTCGGAAAACCACGTCCTCTACTTAAAACTTCTGAGGGGGAACGTGAACAGAAATATTTCTGTTTTGATTTAAGGTTTTTGGTGGCAGTAGTATTTTAGACCATTTTTTTTTTTCCATTGTATTGGTATATATTAGTAAAGAATTAGTGAGAGAAAAAAGAGCCAGATGAGTAAAAAGCCTAATTTAGGTCCAAATAGAATATCAGTCCTGCTAGCTCAAATGTGCACATTGTATTTGACTTCAAAATACCCCAACACAGTCCTCTATCTACAGTGGAAATGTAAGTAGAAGATGCAGTAGCCCACATAGTGCTTAGAAATACACGTTCCTGTGCTAGCAGGATCCTATTGCTAACCATCAAACCAAAGTATTACCCAGATTTCAAAAATCAATGTTCAAATTTGTCAGACAATTATCCCCACTATCAGCATCACAAAAATAGCAGGCTTTCAGTGAACAATCAGTAACATAGTCCCAAGAAATATCAAGAGCAACAGTTTTTGTGCCAAGAAATTGTGGTGACTTTACGCAGCTACTTATTCCGCAATGCAAAGAACTGTTACTTTCTCTGTCTCACGTCTCCCTCATTTGTTTTAGTATGGACATAGCTCACTATGCCAAAGGCTGACCTATTTTCTTTTGAGAGGGTGTCCATTTCTATTTACTTTCCAATATAGAATAATGGAATGCTTTGGGTTGGAGGGACATTTGAGGATCATCTAGTCCCAACTGTCTTCCATAGGCAGGGAAATTTTCAGTTAGACTGCCCCATTCAACCTGACCTTAAACACTTCTAATGATGGGGCACCTGCAACTTCTCTGGGCAAATATGCTGTGTAGTTCCATATGCCTGTTAGTATCAAAAAGTGAATCATTATATATTTATGAATATCCATGTGTATATTTTGGTTTATTTTCAACTTTCAGAAACACCGCCTGTAAAACAGTAATTTACTGAAACCTCCTTTTTTTCTGCCTATCCAAAAACTGAAAATTTAGAATAAAAGGCTTCAGAACACAACTGGTGATGTGAGAATACAGAATGGCCCCTAGGTCCTATCACCACACACCCTTGTACAAAGTCCCTCCCTTTCCTGTAGCCCCTTCAGGTACTGGAAGATCTCCCCAGAGCCTTTTCTTTCCCAGGCTAAACCACCCCAATTCTCAGCCTGTCTTCGTAGGAGAGGTACTCCAGCCCTCTGATCATCTTTGAGACCCTACTTTGGATTTCCTCCAGCCACTCCGTGTCATTCTTGAAACAATACTCACAACTGCATTCCTTGGGAAGGCGTTAAAATCTGTTGTTTATTCAAGCAGTGGGTGGGAAATTGGGTGCATTTGATAGAAGGAGCCCCTGCAGTCACCAGGCTGGGGATCCCTAATTCTATAACATCTCGCTACTGTAATTCCATTACTAACATGTGATTTACTCTACACAAAGTTTATTGCTGCCTCCACATGAATTACTTGGCAGCTGCTCCAGGACATCTCGATGGTGATCCTGGAAACTTCTATGTGAATTAACAGCATAAATTTAGTCTTGGCCATTCTACACATTACTTTGAATCATTTCATTAAAAAGTCAAAGAATGGACATTTTTCGAGAATAGTGCATCCCATTATATTGCGATTCTATCTATAAATTATGTTTTATTCTAACAGCAGCAGTATTGCACCACTGGGAGCAAAATACAAATGAAAAGTAAGAAAATAGTAATTTGGTTTGTAAAGGTGGCAAACATAAAAACTGCTGATTACATTAGCCCATCCCTCATCAGAGGAAAAATTCATCACAATTTGACACCATTACATTATCTTTTACTCATCTATTACACAATAAAATTGAAAGGGCTAGGGAGAAATGGTGTGGATCTTATCCAGTTTTAGTTTCAAGGAGAACACACACATATGTTTAGTGATGATGAAACTAGTAGATACACAGGTAACTTAACAACTACATTTTAAAAAAAGGGTACATACGAAACAACAATAAAAGCAAAAAAATCCTATTATTATGCTGTGAAAAACTCGCATCTTTTAATAACAGCTTCCTCCCAAACATCTGGTTATGGTCATACGTTCAGCTACAAGAAATCTGGATAGGCCCACTGATTTCAGTAAAGGCATGTGCACTTACTGCACCTGGTAATCCCATCCCCATAGGGAAACATAAATACCACATACTGTTTTTCTCAGGAGTATTGAGTGCACATTTTTCATGCTTCCTTTATTTATGGTTGGTTTTACCAATGTGGTAAACCTCAAGGAACTTCTTCAGTAAAAACAATTTCATGAAGGTTAATAAATATTTGAGATTTTATTTCTGTTACCCATCTGAGTGTGCTTTGGCAGGTATGCTTTTCAACCATAATTCATAAAAAACAAATTATGTGCCTAAACTTTAATTGTAGACAGCTATGTGACCATCTAGAATGACACTTCCAAGTTATATGGATGAGATTTCTTTGATTAAAAAAGCTAGGTAGAAATGATTCATCCAGGATGGGCACCATGACATTGTCTAACTGATTGAATTCTAGATGGCTGAATTCTTCTGCCAAATAGATAATATTTTGTCTCAACACAGTGTTAATTCTGAACAAGTAGAATGGCTTCAAGGGAATAACAATAATTTCTAAGAATCAAGGTAAGCAGAGAGGAGCAGCAAAGGTCAAATCTTTTGAGTTACAGCTAAATCTTGTGGCAAGATTGAGAAGGAGCAGTCCAAAAAAACTTTAATCATGCCTTTACATCTATAGGTCAGATGGGACAAACCAACTGTGTGAACTTCACTAATATGTATTTTATCCCTCCTGATTTATTATATTGTCAGTGCTGGAGTGTAATTCTATTTTGTCTCTGAAATAAAGGTGTCAGTTATTGATGTGAAATAGCAGCATCCTTGAAAGAGAGTAAGTAAGGCTGAAAATCGAGAGTCTGTGAAGAACAACCTAGGCTAGAGAATATTTTCTTTGAAAAAAACTCTTTAACAGAATACAAATTCACCTGTTAGTCTCAGAGATCTGCTAGGGAAATAAATAACAAAGTGATAAAATCAAGGTCTCTTTCCATTTACAAACAACCTCTCTCCCTAGTTTTCTCATCATGATCTTGAAACTGCTATTTCTGAATCACAACTCCCCTGATATCTGCAAGAGGAAGGCAGAGACCCATATCATTCCTCCAGATGTAGTTAGGGATGAAATTTGACTGAAGCATCAACTACATGGCCTGGCAGCAATGTGGTACAAGAGCAAACAGTGCAAAGGAGTCTAACATGGTGAAGCTAGAAAATAAAATCACTATCTTGGTAATGATCCATACTAAAGTTCTTTTGAATTGTCTATTATTACATGCACTAGTATATACAAATAATGTTGAAATAAACAGCAGATCAAAAATTTGTACCACAGATGATTTTGCACATGGAGCTTGCCCCTTCCCATCAAAAGAGAGAGTGATATTTTAAATGCTATCAATGGCAAGCACAAACTTCTACAGGATTTGCACTTAATATTACCATCCTGGTATCCACATTGGCTCCATGTCTTAGCCATAAGTGGATCTAAAGCTATAATAAGATTTAAATTTAAATAGTTTTAAGGTGTTTTTAAGAACTCAGTGGCTCTGTCTCCATTGCTGTTTCACCAAAGACCCCTTAGAGAAGTCACTTTAGGGCTCCCCACCCACAAAGAATCATAGAATGGTTTGGGTTGGAAGGGACCCTAAAGATCTAGTGCTAAATGGGATTTATCCCTACTAAATGGGCAGGAACATCTTCCACTAGACCAGGTTGCTCAAAGCTCCATCCAACTTGGCCTTGAACACTTCCAGGGATGAGACAGTGACAATTTACCTAGGCAACCTGTTCCAGTGTCTCACCACCCTCACACTAAAGAATTTCTTCCTAATGTCTAATCTAAATCTACCCTCTTCCAGCTTAAAACCTTGACCTACTGCTACACACCCTTGCGAAAATGCCACAGCTTGTTTTAGGTCCTCTTCAGTTACTGGGAGGTGGCTATAAGATGTCGCCAGAGCATTCTGTTCTCCAGGCTGAACAACCCCACCTCTCTTTGCCTGTCTTCATAGGAGAGGTGCTTCAGCCTTCTGATCATGTACAAAACCGTACTCTGGACCCCTTCTAACAGGCCTCTATTGGTTGCTCCAGAACTGGACACAGTGCTCTATGTGGGGTTTCATGAGAGCGGAGTAAAAGGGAAAAAAAGACCTCCCTTGACCTGCTGGCCATGATTCTTTTGATTCAGCCCAGGATAAAGTTAGCTTTCTGAGCTGCATGTCCACATTGCTGGCTCATGTTGAGTTTCTTGTCACCCATCACCCCCAAGTCCTTTTCCTCAGAGCTTTTATAGATCCAGTCTCCACCAATCAGTATTTATGTCTGGGATTGTTCTGTTACGGGTGCAAAATCTTGCAATTTGCCTTGCTGAACTTCATGGAAGTTTGCAGGAAGCCACTTCCCAAGCCTGTCAAGGTCCCTCTGGATGGCATCCTTTCCCTCTAGCATGTCAACCTCACCACACAGTTTGGTGATGCTGTTGAAGCCATGTCTTTTTCTGGTGCTAAAATATAACAACATTGCCTGTGTAGGATGAAAAGTTGGGAGAGATGGAGGACAATACAATGGGCAGCTTCAAAGACTACTGTATGAAGAATTACATATGCAGAAGGTTGATTTGGGCCTTCTCCGGTGTTCAAAGGGAGCGTAGGCATAAAATTTCTTGGATATCTTCAACAAATCTTAGCATTGGTGCGGTGAGATGATAACTTTTCAAAGATACTCTAAAGTTAGAGGAAGAACCCACAGCAAATAAGCAACACTGCAATGCCTTACCTTATTCCAGAAGAGCTAAGTTATAAAAAAACAGAAACCACCATGCGGTATAACTTCCCCATGAGGTATAACGTCTCCAGACTTGAAAATGTGAAATCTGACAAGTTCAAATTAAATGACCATATCATAATATGGCTCTTTGTACCCTAAAGGGACTCCTAAATTCCTTATTATGTACATTAAGTATCACAAGAGGATGACTGACAGCAGTCTTCAAAGCAGACTGAAATCTTCCACCATTGGCTTATAACTGCTAAACACCAAGCAAAACATAGATTGCCTTCAGGAAGAATACAATTACCAGATTTATTGAAAGATATATGAGTAACTTGATTCCCACTCCAGTGATCCTACAGACTCTACCAAAACACCTCATGTTCCCCTGAAAGCTCCTTGCTTCATTCTACCATATCAACCAAATTAAATCATAGTTTGACAACTTTCTACTGGACAGAACTCAGAAATCTCTTTAACTTCTCAGGAAGATTTGAACCTTCACTTAAAATCAACTACCTTTTGTCTTGTTTTGTTTTTAATTGTTTTTCACTGGATTAATTAATAATTAAATGGAGAGTGTGGTCCCCTGACTCTCACTTCCTCTCTGTAATGCAGTATCTAGCTCAGCTTGTGCAGTTTTGGATTGCTTACTTTAAGAGATTGGTGTATATCAAAACAAGCAAGAGAAGATGAAAAGCAACAAGAAGGAGATAAGAAAACATTGTCTGATAAATTAAAGGTTGGTTTTTATCAGGAGTTTTAAAAAGATCCTTTCTACTGCCCGTATAGCATTTAAGGAGCCAATATTGAACAGCTGCTGCTAAAATAGGGAGGAAAATTTATAGAAATCATTAAAGAAGAAGATTAAAGTATGAAAAATGAATTGTTATAAGTACAACACCACGACCCACATCACTCCAACAATGACATTTTGCAGTCTTCCAAGGTAAAAGGGTTCTGAACTGTTTCTAAATCATAATGTCACAGCATTTAAGGTTACTTTTTCTATAGAAATTTAACCAGAAATTGACCGTAAGCACTTTCTTATTCAATAGGTATCCAACAGCTGGAAAAATGGAGAATATTTCAGTTTACTGAAATATGAAAATTAGCTGGGTCTGAGGTAGCAACTACTGAGTGTGTTCTGACTTTAACCCAGATGGCAATCAGAATGATCCTCATTTCATGTTACCAAAGAGGTGCTATATAGAATGTCTCTTGACAGCAATAATACTCACATTATATAAATGAACAATGGCAAATGGAAAACACTGTGCTCAGCTCTTATTTTAAATTTATATTGGTCTGCAACCCCATGAGTACCCAATATTCAGATAGAAGCCATCAATTATTAACTACGTGCAAGCCTCCTAATTAAGTTTAATCACGCTGCAAGTTCTGAGGACAGAATAGGACAAACTGCCGAGGTCACACCATTGCATTTTATTGTAGCCACTGAAAGGCTTTGGAAACTCCTGTATGTTTTCTATATATATTATTTCTGTGCCATTAGAAATTTGAAAAGTTACCTGGAACAGTTAAAAAAAAATTCTTCTGGTGTTAGATTCTGCTCCTGGTTCTATGATTCGTAAGAGAAAACAGTTTGGCCTTCAGTTGTGCACACCAAAGCTACTGCAATTGACCTGCTCTAGCAGACTGTTTGGAGGCAATGCAGGGTGCAGTGAGGATAGTTCCAGGCTCATTGCATGACCAAAGACAAAAATGTTAGAAAGCCAAGGCAACCTGCATCAGCCCTCATCAACAGCACAAACCAAACTTGACTGCAACTGCAAATATTAAAACCAATGATTTCATGTTCATTCACGAACCATGTAAATGCTAGATTTAACCACAACTATGCCCCTAAGTTTTGGACCATGCAGGTGTTTTGTCACGCTCACTGCATCTGCCGAGGTTGCATCAGCTCCTTCCCCTTAGGGATATTCATGATTAAACACAAGCCAGTGGAAACAACAGAAGTGAGATTATTTGGACAAGCCTTTGCCAAGCAGAAGTAACCAAATGCACCCATACAGACAGAAAATGGCATTTAAGAGATAAAAATCTGCTCTGTGTCAACAGTGTAGGGAAAAAAAAAAGTAGCCCTTGGCTAAAGCAAACTCCAGACATTCAGTTCTGTCTAAAGCTGGCATTTCAATTTGTGTATTTATGACTTGCAGACATTTCACTATAAAAGAATAATCTATTTCAAATGGAAAGGTTTAAACTTGTACATATAGGAGGTTTTTTTTACACGCTTTTGGCAAGACATAGAAACAGAAACTGTAAATAATAGAAACAGATGCTCACAGAGATAAAAGCAGACGAGTGCTTTAGGACTGCAGAATTATAATGAGCAGTCCACCATGCAGTAGCTTAATGGGTAGACTCCCAGCACATCACTGTAACTTTTATGAAGTACAGCTCTTTTTTTAAAAATCTGCCAAGTGTTTCCAATTAGCCAAGTATTTCCCTCTTGTGATTATGTTTCACTTCATTTTTTTGTGTAGTCTATACTGAGAATGTAAAAGTTATTTTCCTCTGAAATTCTGATTTTGAAAAAGCTCATTGCTCATATGCTCTTGATTTCTATATCCAAAACTTTTAAAGTTTGATTCTGTGCTTAGGGACATGGTTCAGTGGTGGACTTGGCAGTGTCAGATTAACAGTTGTACCTGATCTTGAAGGTCTTTCCCAATAAAAACAATTCTGTGCTTCTCTGATTTTATAATTTCGGAAGTTCTTAAGGGAGGGGAAAGGTGGTTACCATAATATATTTATCACTTTAGTAAAATCTATGCTTCATGACTTCTAGTATACTAGAAACAGGATAAAGACCCACTGCTGAATAAAGCACATGTGAGGGGGATAGTTGTGAGAAATGCTGTCACAGTGATGTTACCAACAACTATGGAAAATCCACTTTAGTTTCCCCTTTTCTGTGAAATCCTGTAAAGACATGCTGAACATCAACCACAAAAACAAGTCTCAAGTGCCTTGCTTAATCATAGCCTGACAAGGCCTTTGTAGCTATAGAACACTTATTGGATGTTTTCAGATGACAGCTGGTGTCAAGGTAGCCCTGGGCAACTAGAAGAAAAAGCCACAAGCTCCAGTGCCAGATGCATCATACGGATCTGATCTCCAACAGCAAAATCATATTATCCCAATTTTTTAAGCCCTTGCCTAGAACACACTTTCATTTGTTTTAAAGTTAGCAACGCCACATTTAATATGGGGAATGCAAAGCTAGCAGCTAAATTTTGTGTAGGTCTAAATGTATTGGCTTGATTTGCAGAGTTAATCTGAATGAAAACAAACAAAAAAAAAAATCCAAGTAAACAAAAAACACCCAAAAAACCCCACAGAATGTAAAAGCAATCAATTATGAACTACTGAAGTGTACACAAAGTTGCAAGGAAATATGTAATTAATAATCAACTGTCAATATGTTTAATTTTTTATTTTCTAGAAAAATCCATTTGCCAACATAATATCCACAAAGTTGACTCCACTTTGAAAGACTTATGAAAGGTTAAATGGAAAATAGAGCAAGTTTTGGAAGACAATAGCTCTGCTAAAACAATTTACACATTCACTTTTTCTCAGGAAATCACTTGACCTTTTAAAAACCTACTGAAATCCACTATATTGAAGAAATTAGATAAGGACATTATCATCTTTCCAGCTTTATGAATTCTAGTAGCTTCTCCAGCACAAAGCACTAATGCACTATTCAAATAAATTAAACATGCTGTTTAAATTATTTTTATTTTTAAATGACAGTACTGAGAATTATGAAGTATTATGAAATATTAAATGTCTAACCTAAACCTCTCCTGACTCAGCTTCCTACCATTTCCCTGCGTCCTGTCTTTGGCCACAGGAGTGAAGAAATCAGTGCCAGTGCCATCTCTTCCCCTCATGAGGAAGCCACAGACTGCAACGAGGTCACCCCTCAGCCTCCTCTTCTCCAAACTGATCAACCCAAGTGACCTCAGCTGCTCCTCATAAGTCTTCAAAAGCCTTCACCATCCTTGTTGCTCTCCTTTGGACACTCTCCAATACCTTGATGGCTTTTCTATACTGTGATGTCCAAAGCTTCACACAGTACTCAGACATTGATCAGACATTGGAACGGGCTGCCTAGGGAGGTGGTGGACTCTTCATCCCTGGAGACATTTAAAAAGCGACTCGATATGGCACTCAGTGCCATAGTCTAGTGACTGTGGCGGTAGTTGTTCAAGGGTTGGACTCGATGATCTCTGAGGTCCCTTCCAACCCAGCCTATTCTATGATTCTATGATACTCAAAGGGAGGCTGCACCTCCCTTGACTGGCTGGTGATGCTGTGCTTGTTACACCCTAGGATATGCTTGGCCCTCTTGGCTGCCAGGACACACTGCTGGCTCATATTCAATTTGCCATCAAGCAGCACCCCCAGGTTCCTCTCCACCACTGTGCTCTCCAGCCTCTCATTCCCCACTCAGTTCTGTATTCACCCATAAAACTATTGTTTGGTTAATTTATAACCTGTAAAAGGCTCAAAAAAGTCTTCCAGGAAAATATCTGCCTTAATGCAATGACACACATAGAGGAAAATCTTTCAGTGCTGAATTCGAAGACTTACTGTTGAAATCACATGCTCTATTTCTTCCATGAATTTCTGAAATCTTAGGCTTTATAGGTACAGCTAAAGAGCACCCCAAGCATCTAGCACCTGTACTGTAATCAAGTAACTTTTTAAAGTTTTCTTCTTGAAACTATAAACCAGTTGAGATAGAACTCAATTTGGAGTCGTTACATATCTTCCAATTTTTTTCCACAGAACCACAGATTCTAGGTAGAAACTTTGATACCTGTTCCAGAGCTGACTTCAGAGTACAGTAAAGGGTGGTAAGATCCTCCCCAGTTCTAACATTTTTAACCCATATGTACCCACAAAAGCAATTTCCATAAACTTCTTCATCACAGCATCACATGAAGTTTTGTGTGAAGAGCAACCTGGAAGATGAGACCCCACAAGCGCCTTCTCAGAATCACACATTTCCAGGACATTGCTGGAATGTCCTCTTTGCTTAGCCCCATACCTTGGCACTTGGCACTGCTGCGTTCTAACTTTATTTAAAGCCTCCCCACTCCCCAAGCAATCCTGTTCACAAACAAGTGCCCTACCCTTACTATTATAAGCTTTGCTATAGCCATAATTAAGCAGCAAGGGCTTAATGCAGACTTCCAGACCACTTACAAATGACTTAGATATTTTTGAGAGCTTTTTGAATCTTCATCTGCAAAGCCAAGACATGATGTGTCGTCCACAATACCGAGTTTATCAGCTACAGCTAATTAATGAAAAGTTAACTATAATCACTCTTCAACACTTTTATGAAGAGTATCCATCAGCTTTGGGGTGAGATCGGGAGTGTGGTTATGATATGCAGGCTCCCCAAAGTCACTGTGATGCTGAACACTGCAGTGCTGCACCTCTAAGGATGGTAATTTGGCTCACAAATGATTTATACACAGAAGATACCTACAAGTAACAGAGAAGTTAAAAAGGGGAGGAGGAACCCTAAAACTGAGCTGGAAACTTCCCTCTCCAAATCTTTCACCTGTAACATATAATACCACAGCTTTTTGGACTACACAGTGCAACCACAGCACTATCTTCCATCTGAGTTTGTATTTTAGTTCAGATAAAACCACAGTGAGTTTGCATGAGGGTGAACTACAGCACTAGGACCCTGAAGGGAGATGCTACAGAATCCTTTGGTTGAAAGTGTTGGGAGGCTACTGTTGTGCTCTGAAACAAGAGATTGTGCAACTGTAATTTTAAAATTTTAAACTGGTATTCTATTAATGCCCATCAATTCCATAAAACAGGAAAATCAAAACTCTATTTATATATACTTAATCCTGACTACACTGCTATTAATTCAGTTTTTTAATGTCCACTAAACTTGATGTTGCAGTAGAAAATCCATTTAACTCCTTAGAAATTGTCCACAGAGGAAAATAAACCATTGACATCTCAATTAAACCAATTTGTAAAAGCATAATTTCACTGCCCTTAGTTCAGTTAAATTCCATTTTTAAGGGGTTGGAATCAGGATGCTGCTCACAATATTTTGTGGTTCTGCTACAGGGATGAATTTTCAATTTCTGCTTCAAATTTATCTGAAATGCTATACACTATAGAATGTGACATGTGAAGCTCACAGATTTTGAAGTTACATAAATCATACAAGCTTTTCAGACTTTTTCTGGCAGGTTGTATAAACTGCAAAAAACTCCCTCTGGTTTATCTACACCTTGCTAAGGTCAAGGTAACTCTTTGAACACTTCTGGAACACTCTGAATTTACTAGTAAAAGCATCATATAATACAACAGTCTTGTAGAGCTGGTGATAACCAAGTTGCTATTTATCACAAATTCAAAGTATTAAAGAAAAAGGTATTTTGAAAGTGTGGGCACTGCAGTTTCAAGATGTGTTCTTTTTGCACCCAACAGGACTCAAGGCTGCAGAAAGCTGACCACATAGCAGGCTTCAGAGATGGGCATATGCCTTTGCTCCTGTTTTCACATGATAGAAAGGGGAGAAAAAGAGTCTAAAGCATATAAATGCTCAATAAATTCAAAACAGCATCCTCCTGGCTACCTGGGTAACATGGTTCAGTCTCTTGAAATATATCTCGGAGAGAGAAGGTTGTTCTTTTCCCTGCTGCAGTATGAATTATAGTGACTGCTTCTGAATTAGTTAGTTTAATGGAAGTTCTTATCCTGAAGATATAAAGTACTGTTCTGCTGTCACACCTCACACTACCAGTAAAATATACCTGGAGACACATGCACAAAAGTGTCCCAAATGAAAAAAAAACAAAAAACACACCTCACCTTCCGAGAGCACCTAAAAAAATAGCACTGCAGAGAAATTAAATTTGTTTTCCATATGATAGATTGTCTGGTTGGAAGGCTCAACATTGCATTGATTTGTTCTGTCCCAAGAAAGGCTCCCATTTCAGACTGACTTCAGGGTTGCCCCAGAAGCTAATGGAAACAAACTGCATTGCAGAAGGAACACATGGCAGAAGTACACTATCAGGCTCCCATCTTGCATGCACTATCAGACACCAGGAGGACTAATACCAGTCTTAGAGCAAATGTATGAGCATGCCCATCAAACAAGGCATCTAAAGTGATGGGCACAGTCACAAACACAACAGCTTAATAGTTGGAGACAGATATGAAGCTACTAGAGGGCAGGCTGGGAGGAAAGAGAAATAGAGGAATCTGGTGTTCAAAATTTTGCATTGACAATATGGTCCATCCACTGGGAAAGAAGGAATGACAAATATCCTTTAAGACACTGATTGTATCACAGATAACAGCATGGTATTCTCAAAGAAGCTACTGTATACCTAAAATTCCTTGGTAAAGAATTTGATTGAATCATATTCTTTTTAACCAACAACAAATTAATCCTCCAATTTGAAATTATCCTACTACATCGGGTAATTGGTGCTCCTGCAGGTTACATGAAAATAGTGGGTCAAACCAAATAAATGAGTGGAAAAGAAACCCTGTGTGTTGCCAATGTTTCATCTTTTGTGATCTGACTCTTACTGGGATTGTTAATAATGGCCTCCCCAAAGAGGTGAATGGGACCAGCTGTCACAGATTTTCCATGTCTCATTCTAAGATCTGTTTTCACTTCCACTTTCTTCCTCTAACTTGAATCTCTACCACCTGTAGACTTCTTTAGAAACCCCATTTCTATATCACCCTGTGCCTAATTATAGTAAGCAGGTATGGGTACCATCCTTTGCCACAAGACACAAAAAGAACAGTTATCTGTTTCTTTCCATATTTTAGAATACCTTTTTCTGAATCACTCCTCATTTGACATTTTCTTTCTTCTTCTAAACTAGATGCATTGTGCCACCCTGCCGTATTTAACTGGAAGGTGTTATACCTTCTGTGATCAAGTAATGACAACTGTGCCACACATTTTATCAAGATCTGAATTTAATTACAGGATCTATCAAGCCTAAGAAAAAATGAGCCTTTGTATTTCACCAGGATATCCAAGACAAAAAAATAAAGGAAAAAAGGAAATCTGTCTGCAGATTTAGAGAAGCATTATTATATAGCATTATCTGACAGAAAAAACTGATAAGCTGTCAAATTAAAAAGATGATTTGGGAAAGTTTACTGAAACCACTTTTTGAAAAGAGACTTTGTGTAGTGTTTTGTTTGCATATCATCTAGGTTCTTCATTTAAAGACAAGTGTAAGAAAGAACAACTACATAATCTATCAAAAGGCAGCAATGTGGGGTTTTTTTGAAAAAAAAAACAGCAAGAAAAAGAAAAAACACATTTCATTGACTTTGGATCAGCTGTAACAGATGCTCACCCCAAAACAATGGGAAAATAAATCACCATTTTTGCTAATATAAATCTTGCACGTGAACAATAAAATCATACAGAACGTGAGACCTTGATACTTGCTGAAAAATACGTTTAATCATAACCAAAGAGTAGCTGTATCTGTATGAACCAGAAAAAGATGCATGAAATCAGTTGTGCAATTACATACTGGCAAAGGTAAGGTATCATGATGGCCTAGTTACATCCATCACTTAACTGCTGGTTTGTGGCTCAGTAACTAAGATTAATTTTTAATCTATTTTGATTCCTGCTAAATTAGTTCTTTGCATCTTACTATACTCTAGAGAATTTGTTGAAGTGAGTTTCACAGATTTCCTTGTCTTATTTTTAATTCTCTATGCCATTATTTTGCACACAGCTATAATGCATTCTTTCATTTTTTTAGCATAACTGAGCATAATTGTATTGAATATATGTAGATATTAGCTTTCTAAAATACTGAGTGAAGATTTTGTCCAGGTGAAACAAAAAAAAAACCAATGCTATTTTAGCTTTGCTTTGGATAATAATTCAAACAATTAAATTTAAGAAAAATTAATTGTAGGAAGCATTTTTTGATTGCATGATCATGAGTTGTCTCAAACCAGAGACTACTAAAAATAAGTCTGTAAGACAGATTCCTGATTTCAAGACAAGAAAATTTTTAAAAATTAGGGAAACTAGAGTGTGTAAACAATCCAAGGGGCAGGACCCAGTTAGGAAGGAAACTTGGAAATTCTTCTAGGTAAAATATAAAAATATTTTAAAAAAACCTAAACATTTGGACTTGCACCTGAAAGCTGAAAAACATACAAGGGAGACACTATCACAGACTACTTATTGTAAGTTAAAAACCTAGACTAGCTCAGCAAGAGCTTCTTTCAGAAGTAGAAACAAAAATAAATATTCAAGTGAAATTTTAAAAACTCAACCTCAAAGGACCTTTCACAGAAAGTAAAACAAATTTTAAAGCCAGAGATTCTTAAATGCTATAAACTAAGACACCATGGAAAGAAGAGGAGCCACCTTGCAGAAAGGCTGATGGTGACCCAAGGGTGTAGATTGGATTGACTAACAGGAATGCATCTGTGAAAATGTAGATGTCCACAGCTCAGAGGAAAGCAACATCCATATTTTTAATGAGCCAGTGGGGTTAGAAGGCAAGGGAAATAATCTCTGTCCTAGGACTTAAAATTAAACCCGCGGGAGTTTTAAAATCCAGCTACCCAATAGGTAGCTACTTCTTGATTTAGGGAACAGAAAATATAACAGATATAGATGAGAAGGGAGAAAAGGTTATGTAGTCAAACTACTTAGTCTAACCCAAGCTGTACATGGTGCATTAGAACAAATTCCAAAGGAAAGAATCAAAGACATGGAAAGGATTAGAAAATGAGATAAAATGCAAAACTTTACCAAATTGTATTAGATTAATCTAATAGCTATATTCGATAAATTAACTGATTTTCTAGATGAAGGAAATTAAGTATATCTAATTTATCTGGATTTCAATAAAGCATTTTTTGATATCATGTAGCAAAAAATTGATTATCTGTGGAAAATAGAGGAGTATAAAAATTATACAGTCAAGATTTGAATAAAAAAAAGACAATAGGGGATACCACTGAATAAGGATTTTTCTCCTCTCCTCCTTCCTCTCTCTCTCATGTAGAGGCCACAGCCTGATACCCTGTTTCTGTATCTCTTGACAGGCTTTTGAATACAGGGCTGCTTTTTTTAGGTCCTACTAAAGGTGCCCATCTTCCCAGGATGCAAGCCCCTTCCAGGAACCAGCTAGTGCACTGGAGTCTTCTCCTTCCTTATGCTTATTAAGGTGTCTTCTTCAGCTTGTTGGTGATTCATACACACAAATGATAAATTGTCATTACTTGTTACATTCAGACCTGAAAATGTGTCAAATATACCATATTCTGGCCTTCATTGTTTCCCATTATACTACCTATATTTAAAAATGAAAAATCCTCAACAATTAGTAGGTCAGTAAGAACTATCAAAGCTCTCCAGATATTTTGGAGAGGGGATGCCCTCCATTTGAATGACTAGAAAATATGCTTAAGTAAAGAAAATATAACAAACTAAATGTCAAGCTCTACGTTAAGTTAACAAGATGAGTATTGAGGTGAACTCCAAAACTTCATTAGACTATGCCATAGGACCTATCAGAGGCCATTGCAGATACGTAAGGAAAATCAGTGGTTTTCCAACAGGAAAACTACCAGGGTGGAACTTGTAGGAAAGTACCCAAGATAAGCTCCAGGACCAATCTTCTTTGATATTTTCTTCACTGATCTCCGTAATAGATGTCAACCACACAAAGAAATATCAAGATGACATAAAACTAGACATATTGGCAATTCTCAAGATGCTGCAGATAGCAGTCAAGAGGAACTGAGCCCATTTGAGTTGATAGAAGTGACACTAAAGCTTATACTACAAAATACAGGTCCAGTCACACTGGTTTTTGTGATCATCTGGGATATTATGAGAGAGAATTAATGAGAAAAGCCATTCAATGTATATATGTTATTTTAATTGCCTATCAAAGGAAACATATACAGGGTTTTTTTAGTTCTTCATTCACTAGTCTTTGTATTCTCTAGTAATCCTGACATCTTTAGTATAGCCAGTATGTATGGTTTCTGTTTATATTGATCAATGTTAATGAACATAAAACTTCAGGTTTACAATTTCATATTTCCATTGAAAATCAATGGATTTATACTGTTGATTTTCATTAGGTGGGAATCATTGCTTCTGTTCTTCCTAAGCCAGTCTGACCCATGAAAGAACTCTGCCTTTACCAGCAGGGTTGTGTAATTTTTTTTCCTGGATATTTTTACATATGGAACTTTGTCAAAGCTCGTGTGCAAATAAAAATATGTTAAGTCATGCATATTTATGCCCCGTCACCTCCTATCAAAAAAAGCATACTTAACTATAATAGTTTGACCAGACATTCCCAGATGGAGATCTAAGCATAAACAGAATCACAAGGAGACGTGACTTCATGGACACATGAAAGGCTATAAAGAACATCGATGAGTTTTGCTTTCCAAATCTGTAAGAATGAGACATTACTTGGTAACCAAGGAACTACTGACTTAGCTGTCGTTTTCCCCATTCTTGTCTTACTCGTTTCATGACCTAAGCATTTCAGACCCACATCTACAGACTGATTTTATGCACATGGCATAATTTTATACATAAGTAATCGCTTCCACTGCATTATTCATCTTCTACATTTTTTCAGATGGAGAGTTCCTGAGAAGTCCTCCTGTTTTTTCCAAACACTCTTATCCTCCATGAGAAGTTAGGTATTATGCGATGTCCTTGTTTCATTAGCATTGCTTGTTTCTCACAGCAGGAAATGACATACAAATCACTACCTATTTCACAGAAGTTTGATTGCTGTGAACAAAACTTAAATCTTTTCCACTGTGTGTCCCTGCTGGGCAGAGAGGTAGCCTTTGTTTTGCTTTTGGAAGCCTTGTCCCCACGAAGTAATGAGAGCCTTCATGATGTCTGCAAGTTTCACAGCTCATCAGAAGAGAGCATTATTTCTCATAACCTCTATGTCTACCATTGGGACTGACTTTTCAAGGGGACAGAGTTGACTGAAGAATTGTGAAAACTCTGACCATACCGAAGAAAAGCACATGAGAGAGAGAAGCAAGATGTATTCTTTTATTCAGAGAAGGAACAAAGCTTAAACTATTTCAGTGTGGAAAACACCCTGAAAACCCCATGTCCTAAGAGCAGTAGTCAGAGAAGATGGAAAAATTATATTAGACAAACGCAAGGCAAGAGAAATACTGAGTGACCATTTACTTGTTAGGTACCTACCTCACCTTAAGCATTATAAGTTTGATGGATGTGGTGATAAGAGGCTGTCTGTCCATTTTATTAGAATACCCTAAGATAGGTCTGTGAAATAGTCCAAAATATCTCCTGACCACCATACTTACACCTGAGAAGCAGATTTTTGGTTCTCTTCAGAAGTTCTTTAGAAGGCTGAATTTGGAATGTAGTTATAAGCCAATGGAATGCAAGTCAGACAGCTACCTGGATTGCTTGGGAAATACTGATCTACTCTAGAGAGACCAATGAACTGACACAAATGTCTCCTGTTAATTTTTGGCCAGTCTGAACACACATAACCAAGACACATGGATAACAGTTATCCTAAATAGACTAGCTGACACAGCATTTTCTTAAAGTCACCTTTTAATTCCATTAAAAGATGGCAAACACTTTGTCTATTTTCAAGGGGCCAAGAGAAGCATTTAAATGAGAAGCTCCCTTCTGCCAGCCACTGGATGATCTTCAAAAAAACCCCAACCTTTAGTCTACAGATCCAGAGAAAGTCCCTAAAACAACACGTGTGCTCTCAGTTGTTTAACTTCATGTAGTAAAGAAACAAATGCAACCCAAAATCCAGAACAGAATTATTTGATATTATACCGAAGTCCTAAGAACAGCTGCCAGCTGTTGTATTACAGAGGTACTTGGCACTAAACATAATGTCAGCCTGTGGCTTGATCTTCTGCCAATACACATTGACTCTCACACAGGTTATTCTTTGGTGTGTATGCTCAATTGTAATTGATACTCCCCAATCACAGCCATACATCTGTTCCAGTAGCCTGGCAGTGCTTTGGACAATCTCTTTCGAGTGCACAACATATGCAAGATGATCATGCAGACAGATATAGGTCTGTCAGACACATCCTTGACAACATCTGTTGACCCATAGGGTACATGAGAACAGCAAGCTGCATTTAGGTTATGTCTTCCTAAGGCTGACCAGAGATCCAGGGATGACTGGGAAGGCTTTGTTTTAGATATTTACCTGCATCAGTCTGGATCTTCCAGACTGCTGCAGGTCAGCGCAACTGCTGAATACTTCCAGCAGTCTGAACAGCTTTGAAACTATAGACCAGCTGGCTAATATCTAGCAGATCATCTTATATCTAGAAAAATCTGCATCAGCCTGATTTTTGACAGGAGCTCTGAAGAGCAGGTTCCTGATGGTGAAATGATTGGATTTGCTATGTTTTTTTTAAAGAAACAGCATTGGGCAAATTCCCTTTGACTGCAGAAGCTGTAGTTATTCACATAAAAATCATTCTATTCTAAGAACCTTCACACTAAACAGTGATTTTTGTGGCTTTAGAAAATCATCTCAATTGTTCTAATATACTATCACAGACCAGTAAAATGTACACTGTTCACTACTAAGAAGGAAAATCAGAAAACTGATACAATATATCTGAATATTTAATATATACTTAATGAACAGATAATTAAGTATAATTAACAAATCATTAATATTTAATAGATAATTAATAGATGCTAAATAGATAGGGGTATGAGCCCTGATGTCATTTGAAACAGATTTTCTTCCAGGTAAGAAAGAAAAGGTTGTTTTATATTAAATTAAATGTTTTGTTCTCAGTTTATCTATATCCCCTATAAACACTGGGGCAATCTTGACATGAAAAGTCAGAACTTTTTATTAAGAAAATACTGATGTTAATATTTCGACATTGCTACAACCAATTTCCTATTATTTTTGTTTCCTCTTTGGTTATATTTGTTAGTTCAGTTTGACTCAAATAAACAAGTCCTTTGGTTTCCTAACATGAATGCCTTTTTAGCAAATCTAGATTTCAGTGTAGAATTATTGCCTAACTGAAGTTAGAAGAGCAGCCTGTCCACATTAGTTTTATGGTACAGCCCCATCACCACAACAGCAGCCAGCCAGTTGGGAAGGGCAATCAAAAACTAAGTTGTGAAGCAGACAAGATAAGACATAAGGAGTAGAAAGGATCTGCATGGGAAAAGGGGTTAGTCCATTGATTAGGAACTCTGACTGCACAGTCAGCAGTTTTCTCATTCCTATTTAATATTATCAGAAATTAGGCTGCATCCAGATAAGGTAATGGGAAATCACTATCTGAAAAAGAGGACAAGGAGAAACATTAAAGTTCTCTGGGAAGGTGCAGAGGGACGATAATAATTCCCTAAACAGATACAACACTGAACTGAGTTTAAAAAGATGGAACATACAAATCCAGTACAGATCTGGGCATCTTAGTCACCTATTAAAGAACTAAAACATGCCATTCTTAATCATAGGGTTACCCACCAGGCAGTGACACAATGAGAAAATGGGAAAATGGGACAAATGTTAAATGAAGGGCAGAAATTTAAGTGTGCATCCTCATAGCTCCAGCATTGCACTCAGAAAAATATCAAGAAAGAAATTTAGGAGTTAAAAAAAATATTTGATGGGAATCTGGATAAACATCCATGCCTAAATCTAAACCTCTGCTTCTGAAAATCATCCAGCCATTTCAGGACACTGAAACCTTCACATTTGTTTAGAAATAACCCACATTTTCCTCCACTATACTCCAAAAATAATATCTGGCTACCTTTAAAAGTATCACCATCCTCTACTACTGGCCACCTCCTCCTCTTTCCTTTTACATCTCTCCCATTTCTTATCTACTCAAACTGAAGGTGCATTGGCCCAGAGAAAACATAATCCTTGAGTCTAGTTGGATGGAGAATGATGTAAAAGAGAATCATGCCAGATCTTACTCATCTTCCAGAGTGATTTCTGCATTTTATGCAGCTCTAGAATGAAACACAGAAAACATCTGTGGATGCCCTGTGGAGCATTGCCATATGGCACTTTTTGCAAGGTGTTTACCTCTCTGACTGCTCATAAAATAAGATTAGAGAATCATGTGCACTGCACCAGCTAGAAAACCCTTTGTAAGAGCACTGAACTCTGTGTAGCTCTTGAGGCCCAGGACTGAGTTCAGAGTTTCTACAATCCCACACAGAATTGTGGTAATTCTCAAAAGATTCTCACTTTGAGTATCAACTGGAGTGCCCACAGGATCCTCCTAGGAAGTGATGCATTACTGACTGTAACAGGGCCTTGAGTGCCATTACCTACAGCAAATGGGGCTGTATGAGGGCTACACAGGCAATGAAACTGGAAAATCCTGGACCTCTGACCAGAAACTCTCAGAAAATCTTCACCCAATATTTTAAGACACAAATCAGAAATAAGTGATATCATGTAGCAGATACTCCAGCCACAATTTTATTCAGATTATAATTTTTCCTTGTAAAGAAAGGAGAATTATACACTTTAGGCTGCAACCTGTTGGGTTTTTTAAATTTTGTTTTTAAAAAGGAAATAAAGCATATTTAACATTAGCAAATTTACTAATTAAGCTGCTAATCTTGCCTGTATTCTAATTAAAAAAACACACACAAAAAAAAAAGCCCCCCCCAACCCCAAAACAAGTAAAAACAACCAGGAGGAGCCAGTAGTCTTTGCATATGTACAGTGGTGTAGGCACATTAAAAAATTAAGCAGTCAGAAACAATTAAAAAATCAGTAAAACGGGCACAAAGTAAAAAAGAATATTATTTCTAGCAGTGAAATGGAAGCTAGTGAACCCTCACTGATGCAAACAGGACCAAACTGTGTCCACATTGCACAAATGCAACATGTTCTCCAACCAAACCATGAGTAAAGAGCAAGTTAGCTGGTTAAACAGTCCAGCCAGGTACTACTTTCATTCAGCAACAGCAGAAACACACCCAATCTGGATGCAGCAGTGTTTGCCAAATAGTGTTTTCTGATATTTTTAAGACATCACTTTTAGAAATATTACTTTTAGGACTGGAATGACAGAGGTATCTTTGAACATCATGCCATAAATATCTTCAGGGCATTATTGACCTTGCTCAAATGCAGCATAGTCTTCAGGACAAGCTTGTGTCTTTTCTAAAAGGGGCATCAATAGCAATCTGGGAAGAAAGCAGTGTTTAAAAAGAGTGTAAATGAAGTATATCACACTTGATTGAGCAGCAGGGAAAAGTCAGAAAAAGGCATGGCTAGATGTTCTTGTGATGTGAAGGGAGAAGAAATGGAAGGTGAAAAGTGGGAGAATGGATTTCAAAAACATTGCTATGGCATACAGGAGGCCTAAAATATTACTATGGGACAGTCAAATAAAATTAAAGGTGAGCAGCGGCCTTGGAAGACCCAGCAATAAAGCAAGCCAAGAGATTCTGTACCCTGGCTGATGAAGTAACTTAAAATGCCTTGAATAGCAGCTTGTACTATTGCTAAAGGAAGTCCAAGAAGCTCGACTGTTTTGTTTTCCTTTTTACAAAAAAAACATCCAACATCCTTTCAGTCCACTAATCCCATCCCAAGGAAACCACTCTATATTCTAAATTGATCTATGCTTGGTATAAAAAATTCTGTGTGTAGCTATCTTCTGAACTCAACGGCGGTTTTTCCTTGTTCAGGTCACTTTGCATTTTCATTAAGAAACAGAACAGAGAAGAAAAATAAAAATATTTTATGCTCATCATTTAGGTATAAATAATTTTTTTTTAAAAAAAAAATGTAATGGGAGGGATGCATTATGCATTTGCCTCTAGCAGTCTGAAGGACTTAGGAAGATAAAGTTCCTTGACAAGGGAAGTGACCACTCAGTGCAGTGATTATAAAGCTGTGGTGGAGCAGAAAGAAATTGTTAGCACAAAAAAGGAAGACAATAATTCCCACCACCACCACTTCCCCATGCCTTTCCTAGAGATTGGATCACCCACCCTGTCCATGAGGAAACCTGGATCTTCAGGTGATTACTTTACTATAACCTCTTTGTGTTTCCCGTCCTTCCTCTCTCTTTTTGCTCTTCTACAACTATCATTTTAAGGCAGTGGTTTCACAACACCATTGTAAGCCTTCAAACATTTGCTTGCTAAAGCACTGCCTGGGCCTGCATATGGTACAGATAGACTAAAGAGAGAGCAGAGGTCTGCTCCAGTTGTTCAGTCTGATGTGTCTCAACCAGGCTTACTCATTGTTGGGAAACAACTCTTTGAGCTAAAGAGGTTAATAAAAGGAGTTGTGATGGTGGGCTACGTGGTGGGGGGTTTCTACCAACACCAATCCTCCCCTGGTATGCTGGCCCACTGCTGGATCCAGGACTGTTAATTTTATCTCTAGGTACAGGACTAGGTTTTGCAGTTAGTGTTTTAATGTCTATCAGTTTTGTTCAACAAAGCTGTGTAACTGCACCAAATATTGTGTTATCTTGACTTTGCCCTGCTGGGATCCAACAAAAACCTCCATGTTTCCAGCCTTTGGGATGTGACAGCCAGCCAAACCTATTTTTTATCTTTCTTCCACTTAGGTCTTGAACACAAACTAAAACACACTCTTTCCCTCTCCCCCAGCTACCATCATCATTTTTTCAGTCACCATTTACCAGACATTGCAAACATTAGAAAACAAGGGTTGTGTGGGGGAAAAAGGAGTGCCTGAAAGAACACAGAGCATAATTTATTCAGTATCCCCCATTCCTTCAAGAGTTTATCACCTCTCAGAAATGTGTCTAACTTAAACCCATTAACTGTTTCTAGCTGCCAGAGCTGTCAGTCATTCATAATGCATTAGCATACAGGTGTGGGGTTTTTTTCAACTCCTGCTACACATAATTTCATTTGCAATGCACACTTTCTTGTTTATTTAAAATTCTAAATTATTGACAGGAAATTATCTGAAGGGCTACATTTCACTTGAGGATTTGTTAAAAATTCTTTTTATTTGTTTTAAAAACTCAGGTGAAAAGCCTGACTAAAACTCAAACCAACAACAAAAAAAACCCCAACCAAACAAACAAAAAACAGAAAAAAAAACCCAAACCAAAACCAAACAAAAACCCCACAGAAACCCACCATAACAGACTTCCCTGAATCCTAAACACTAATGGTGGCTTATGCATTCCTTATTAGTTAAATATACCCTCCCATCCCACTCCACCCCCAAAATGAAGAATTTTCTACTTTTAAACACATCAGTCAGAACTGCCATTTTTATCATAGCAAATATGCAAACCAGAATACCTTTCACTTACATCTCTGGATTTGCTGCCTTTTGTTTCACAATATAAACACACTCACCAGCTGTTAACAGATAACATGGAGATTTGTAAGTTACCATTAATGGGTCAGTAGTCCTATGCAATAAGAAAGAGACTGCGTATCTGAAAAACCTGTTGCCTTTAAAAATGAATAAAATTAGTAACACAGAAATCCTCAGTGCATGGCATTTGCATAAAATTAAATATGGGCCAAATCAAAGCAACTCTGGTTACATGAATGGTTCTGTTCAGTAACCAGCATCACTTGCATAAGTAAAATCCTGTAGTTTGCATTTTAATTTAAGGTATCTTAATTTGGTTGGTTGTACAACTGGTAACTGATGAACTTTTTGCCTGCTGGAACACTTCTGGTAAATTCATAAGCTTCACACTTCTTTAATGACAACTTGCAATTAAAAAAACACAGACAACCTTTTCCTTAGTAAATGTTTTACCCCACCACTTGGAGATCAATTTGGGAGTCACTTTACTTTGTAGCTTTTGTCAAAGCCTTTTTTTCCCCCCTAAAACATTAATCTAATAAAACCAAACGAAAGCAGGAAATCAAACCACTGTTTCGTGCCTTGATAATTTTTTCCAGTAATAGCTTGAATTTGTGCTTTTAAACTCACTTAGGAAATGCCATCATCATAAACTGCATATTGCTCAGGACCCTTTAACTACTGAATTAGCTACTAAAACACTGCAAAAGAGCTGACATTGTATCAGAAAAGAAATAAAATGAGCCAAAATGCAAGCATCCCCCACCCTCTTTCTCACAAGTGTTTGCACAAGCCCTTACCTGCTGGGTAACGTTCAATAACTGGCCAGTTGTCCACCTGTAACGTGGCATTGCCACCACTTCTTGTGAAACGTACTACATGGTACTTTCCATCATTAATGATTGCGTTGATCTCTTCAATAGAGATGTCATCAGTCCCGACATTAAATTTAACTCCAATTTTTCCCTGGTGCTGCATGTTTAAAAAAAAAAAACAAAAAAAACAAAAAAAATTAAGCATTGTTTCAGCAAGAAATAAGAGACGATGTGTCGTACAGGGAAAGCTTTCTAACAACATCTTCCCTCCTCAGATGTAACCTCTGAAGGCTTGCATGTAGCAGTGACAAGCCTCCTGACACCTCAGTAAGCCTGGGACATCTCTTTGATGGATAATTGATATTCCAAATGAGTTATACTTCACTAAGTGAAGTTTTTCCAAGTTAAAAGTTTTCTTTCATTCATTAACCTCTGTGGGGATTAAACACCATTTTTCCTTTTATACTGTCAAAATGGGAAGCCTTCCAGTGTCATTTGGAAGAGGTAGAAGGATTTTCTAGCTATAAAATCCTAGGCCCAGCCCTGCATCTCCTTTCTGAAAACCTCAATACCCAGTCTACATGAATTATAACAAATGAGGAAATTTTGGGTGGTTTTTTGTGTCACATTATAGGTGCTACAAATCATTAAGATGAGAACAGATTGATTGATTAACAAGGACTTTCCTAATCAGAGACAAGGAGGAGCAAAAGGTGTTTGTGACACAGGTACAGCATCTTGTCCTCACTAAGGACCTGGGATTTGCCTGTAAGCTCCTGCACCCAAGGACACATAGGGCTAAGGGGACTTCCCACACATATTCATACTCAGAACCAAGGCTGTTGATTTTCAAGATTATTGTGGTACTGGCACATTTTATCATCTTTTGAATATTAATATGTTCACTGCAATGGGACATTTACATTTTTAAAAAGTCTTTTCATGTTTATTAATAGTTTAATTTAAGGATTTTGTAAGGATTTTTTTCTTTTGTAAAATAAATTCTATTCCTATGTAAGGATATTCATTACACCGAGGAAAAAAAGAGAAAAGCATTTCACAATACAAGATTAGGGGGTTTTGCAGAGTGTCAATGCTGTGTGAAATTTCATGTTACTGGGACATCCTTAAAAGTTGTAAAACTTCCTAAACTTCTTACACTGCCAGAAGAAGCACAGTTTCACTTAGCACCCCTTCGTCATCCATGTCAATCTTTCCAGAACCAGCTTCACCTCTCCCACACAACTTTTGTATGTGCTCCCTCTTTCTCTTACTAACTTGCCACTTTCTGTTTTAAGTATATCCTGCAGCTCCTCATCTCTGGAAGCCTCTCAAGTGAAGAATTCAGGAGCTCTTCCTCTTTCTTTTACTCTCTTTCTATGTACCTGACTTCATATTCCAGTAGTGTTTCCATATTCCAGTTACACAGTTGAGCAGCTGCTGAACACCTTTGGAGAAACACCCTCAATATTCTGGCACTATGCTTCAGCTATGATCTTTTTTAAAACAATAAAAGAAATATTCCCTGCTGTGATTTGCAGAATAACACCGAAAAGTATTCTTTTTACTTTCTCAGCTGCTTAAATAATGTCCTAAGCACTCCTCTTTTTTTCCCTGTGGATTGTTTTAACATTTCTTTGTTGGCTGGTCCTACTTTTCCATGCATATAGGGTGCCAGTAAGAGATCCACATCATCCAGCAAACACTCACCATCTTTTGCCTCATGTGTGAGTTGCAGAGCAACCTGACATTTATCTTGGGAGTGTAACATCACCTCCATTTTATTTCAACTGGTTCAGCTATAACTCAGAATAGATTTCAACCATTTTCTCCCATGGATGCAGTAGCTTATTTGCTCAACCTGTTTCATTCATATGCTTACTCTCTTTATACAAAAATATGTACAAAGGAATATAACATTTTCATGGATCTAAAGCAATCTCCTCTTTTATTAATTTATGAAATGCAGATAACAGCATGTAATGATAATGTCTTATGCACCCTTTCACAGTACTTCCAAGAAATCAAAGGCTTTGAGGATTAAAACAGATGATTAATTTTGCAATGATTCATAATTATACTATTCATAACCTACACTTCATATACCCGCTTTCTTATTTGATATATATATATATATACATAATAATATTTCACATCAAAAAATGACAGAGTAAAAAAACACCTTGGAGTGAACAGGACAGGTGTAGGCATAATAAAGTGGCATAAAATGCAAATATATATCAGCATCTTTTCCAAAGTAAGAGAATGTGGTGCAAAAGTTACCAAGTTACTGCTCGTAAATGGCTAAGTGTGCAATTCATGCTTTATAGACTTGAAGGAAGACTTTTGGCTTTACTTGATACATGCATAATTTTATGATGAAAAAAGGAATTTTCCTTAACTTCCCTACATTTGTACAGAAGTACTGTACACAGACATCAAGCAAGCAGTTGCTATAGCAACAAATATCACCTTAATAGTTGATAACATAGTATAGTGATTTTTTTACTCTATTTCTTAGATATTTGTGCAGCTGAGAAAATTAAAACTCCATAGTTAAACAATACATTACTTTTTTCACAGTTCTTCAGCACCTGTGGGTGCTACAGGGTTATGTAAATACCCATGAAACAAGGGAGCAAATCTGGGTTTCGTGTTTGAGTTTGCCTCATTATTATATGCACACTTAAGTTTGACTTCTGAACATCACATTAACATGATATGGACTATAACCCAACTGCACACAGCTTTTACAACTGCAAAATAAAATATGATGCAAAGATCTGATAGTACACAGGTCAAGATAGATGGTACTGCCACAAAGCAGTATGTCACCATGTGTCTGCTGAGTTGCAATAAGGACATCTGTATATAGATAGTGATTTTTTTTTAAGCCCTTGCATAATCATGCAGTAGTTTGACTCACTATTCCTCCTTCACTGCCAGAAATTGTAAGTCACATTTTTATTTCCACTGGTTAGGATTGTATGTGTATAGTTATCAGTATGTGTTATAGTTTGTGGATCAGCTGATGTACAGTATCCTGTTTAGATAATTTGATCTCAGACCTCAGCCCTGGGATTCTTAATAAAATGGGCCTGTAGCCCACTAGAAAAAATTGCCTTTCCTCTTCCTTTTGGAGCAACATGGCAGGGTAGAAAAGGAATAGGTGGATTAAACCGAAGCATATTAAATTACTAGTTCTGCTTTGCCAGCCTCAGATGTATTAGTGCATTAGTAGAAATTTTCCCTTATCACTTATTCATTCATAATCATCTTAAAGCTATTCTTCCTATCAGAAATGGCCTCAGAAAAATGCTGAATGAGAGGTTTCCTCTTCAGCACCCTGATGATGAGCACTATTGAAACGTCTGTGCACTACTAAATGCCAAGTAAGCCAGTGGTACTGTTGAATTATGTTATCCTTGCCAGTGACCTGAAATAGTATAGCATTTCAGGCTCATGTTTCTAGGAATTATGTTCGCCCACTAGCAAAGAAGATAATTTCAGAGCCTTCCTGTAAAAATCAGCTCTGTACCCAGGGCCCATAGAAGTCCACCACCCTGTTTGTGGTTCGTAGCCTCTTTATTTTTCTCAAACTCCCCCAGTTGAGAGAGAACATAGCAATGAAATTGATTCCTTTCCTTATTTTGCCTTTACCTAAGCTGAACTGGGAAAGCCACAGAAAGAGTGGAGACATGAAGAAGATGGGAGATTCTCCAATATTATTTCCAAGAGAGGCCAGAAGAGAGGACACACCTTCAGCAGAGGAGTGAAGCACATCATGAAGTAGTGAAAACATTGTTCTCTGTCTCTGGGAATTATTTTAAACTTCAAATGAGAAGGCACTATGAATACTGCTACAACCATCATGACCACGACTGATTCTTAGGATAAAGCAGTTCAGGGACCTACAGACCAGCTACCTGACACTGAGCCCCACACAGCAGCTCTTCATAGAAGCAACACTATTGGTTTGGAGGTGTTTTGCCCACGATGTTCTTCCATTCTGAGGCCAGGGTGATTTTTCACTACCCATAAAGATAGAAAAACTCATTTGTTGTTACCTAATGTACCCCTATATATGCAATATAGGCTTAGTCTACAGTTTAACCTGTGCTGTCCAGCCATTTGTGCAAGTCCAAGCTTGAGGGGTAAGAAAAAATATGCTAATGGATTCAAAGCTCTTGGCTAAAAGCACGAGAGATACACGTTTAGCTCCAATACTACATTCCTAATGTTCTCTGGAACACTAAAAGTTTGGATTGCTCAGAGAGTATAGGTGTGCATGTGTGCATGTATGTGTATATACCAATCATTTTGAAATATTTTGTCTCCAAAAGCATTGGCAGCTACTATTGTAACCTACTATCTCCTGTGGAATATTTTCAAGCATTTTTTATGAACTGTGTACTCTAAATGCTTCTACTTTGGCCTTAACAGACTTCTGATGAAGCACTCAAGAATGCTGATGAACCTGAGAACCAAGTGAAATGCAAATCAATCCACCAGCTGACAGCAAAATTTGTTCCCAATTGGACCCTAGTTCAGTGCTACTGATCTGCCAACTCCAAATGCAGTAAAACCTATGCTAGCATAATATATACATCTGCAAAATTAAAATATTTTTCTACAGCACCAGCAAGGTTTTACTGCTCTCAGTAGTAATAACTTGGGAATCAGTCAAACAGGGTATGCAAACTTGGCACAAGAGCAGTTTTAGAAGAGACCACAGACAACCTGAGCTCATAATAGTTAGAACCTCCAACTACTTCCAAGGAAAAGTAATAATACTGTGACTCCCACAGGGGAACAAATGGAGGGGGAAAAACCCCCCAAACCTCAAGCATGCCAGCTTGCATCTGACAGGGAGTGTCATTCCCTGAAGAACTATTTTCTGGCAAATGTGATAACAAAGTCTTAGAACTAACTGATGGTTTACTTTAATTATATTAAAAAATAAGTTTCTTGAGTTTTATTAAGAACAGTGAGACCATTTCCACTCAAATGCAATCAGAAGCTAAGATTCTATACTATAGACATTTATGAAAAATAGTAAAGTAATTTCTTGTTTCTGAATCTTGCAAGGAAATGCATACATAGAAATAGTACTGTTTGCTTCTGGAATTGAAGGGCAGGAGAAACATTTTAACTCTGAGATTAAATGAGTATATTTTGGTCTAAAAATACACCAGTAGTATCCTATTACTATCTTGTATCTTCCACAGGAAGTGTTTCCTAGGAAAGACAGAGGCGATACCTCGGAAAAGTTCCTGAATGGACGCATCTTTTATATTCCAGTGAAAGAACTTAACTCACTAGATATTGGATTTTTGAACTGTACTCTCAGGTATTAACCAAGCATTGTTAACCTAATAAATTATTTTTAAAGTATTTTTTAATTACTGCTTTTCTCTATAAGGACAGATAAAATATGCAACCTAATCTTTACCAGTAGTAATCAGTTCTTTTTACTTCTTAGTCAACTGCAGAACAACACACCGTAGGAACAGGCATCCTGTCAGCTCTCATCTTGAGTAGTTACAGTCAGGTTTAGTGTCTCTTCATGGATTCAGAAAGGTGATCATTTTCAGGGATGGATTATAGCTTTCAACATATCAGCACTTGACATACTGTAAAAATGTAGGAGGGGTTTGAAAACTCTATCAGAGCACTAGAAGGCAAAGTTATCAGTCATAGATAAGGCCCTTCAAGAAAGCAAGCAAAGTGGTTTACTGATTTCCTTACAGGGTGCATCCATCTGCTATTCAGGCTTTGATACTCTCACATCTGACAAGTGGAAAACTGTTTTGTTTCTCTTCCTCTTCCTAAAAGCTGGAAATACATAGCTGCTGGGGGGGGGGGGTTGGAAAGTAGGGGCAAAAAAACCCACCAAAACCCACAACAAATAAACTTCTCAATTTCTTGGTTGCCTAGTGAGAAGATTGAGCTATTCCCAGTGTTCCTTCTTGCCAGTTCTCATCATTTCATTTATTTGCAACTTTCCCACTATTTGCTTATTTCTTAAATACACAGCTCTGTAGACCATTGGCTATGAGAAAACCTCTCTTTTCACTTTAAACAAAGCTCTTTGTTCTGGATTTGTACAGAAAAGCTCAAAATCCAGAGCCTTGCAGCCTACTGCATTGGTAGGCTAACAGAAAGAACTGAAAATCACATTAAATCCCATGA
Source organism: Heliangelus exortis (assembly GCF_036169615.1). Lineage (NCBI taxonomy): Eukaryota > Metazoa > Chordata > Aves > Apodiformes > Trochilidae > Heliangelus > Heliangelus exortis. The sequence goes on along the minus strand of NC_092424.1, from coordinate 29,507,729 downwards.
TTTTAAACTAAAAGCTTGATTTTGTTCAGCTGGAGATAGAGCACTATGCAAGTGACACTGATTTCCTTACCATCATCTCAAATCTGAGCAACATGCATCAAAGTGCATCTTAATCCAGCCTCCCAGTAATTTTGACTGCTTCTCCTTCATCACTGGGCTTGCTCTGTGAAAGATTTGTTCTGCTTTAGTTGATTTTCAGCCTCCTGGTTCACCAGCTGATGGGACTGGTGGGATGAACTGGCAACACTTCCTTCCAAAATGCTCTATAAGACTTTCTCTACAGTCTTTTTGAGCCTCCAGTACACAGCATGCTTGTAGTCAGGGAATTTTTTCATTACTTGAAGACTACCATTACTTGATTTGAGTGATGGGTGATGGGTGGAATCCAAATGTGGCCCTTGGATTCCTGCAAGAAGTGTGGTCATGTGTATGGTATGTGTTTGCACACACCAACTTGAAATGTGATCCTGGCAACAAAATGCTGCCTATCACTACATGAAGCCACTATTCATCCTGTTCAGAGAGGAAAAAATATTGGCTGCAGAGCCACAAATGTTGCCAAAATTTCCTGCAGCACCTGTGCATGTTCATTTAAGTGCAAACCCAAGCACACCTTTTCTCATCTACACTAAGATCCTTCCAAAGACAGTACAAGGCACTTGAAAAACAGATACATAAACTTATTGATACGGCAAAAAAGGCTTTTTTTCTCTGCCCCTAATTCTGGGATCCTTGATCAGTTGTTTCGTGGAGTTTGTTAAAAGGAGGAGAGACAGTTTGCAACATATTGCACGCTCACGTTTTTCTAAGATCACTTTGAAAGCTCTAAATGATCCCAGTTTCATGCTATTAAGTTCTCTAGATTTTCTAAACCAACACAGAAATAATAAAAATTTATTTTTCACCAGATGCCTGGGGCATCTATGAAAAGCACTGTCACTGTAATAATATTGTATATGCAAACACACAAAGATGCTACCAGAGATACAGTACTCTTACATATTGCTCTAGAAAAACTAACCAACATATAGCTTCAAAACAATGACCCCCCTAAAAGAGGTAAGTGAAATATGGTTCCAGCATCACACTTGTTCACAGCTGAGATGCACCCAAAGAAAAAAAGCTACCTCAGTGGCTCCCTAATTGTAAAAAGTGACACACATCTTAAAATAGGTCTTTTATGTCATAAAGTCCCATATATGAAATCACGAAATTAAAAGCCTGGAAAGTAGGTATCACAGAGGTGTTCACTACCCCAGCATTTCAGGGCAGGAAGCAACTACTCTTTACTAGTGTGAAATAATGACTTATATCACTTTCTGCTTTAAAATAATTGTCCTCACAGGCTGCTTTAAGTGTGGTTATAGCAATTCAATTTATACATAAAGCTCAGCAAGTAGAAAATGTAGAAATATGTATAAATCTACAATTCTGACAACTTCAGCTCTCAGACTGCAGTTTTTCTGTTTAGCTTTAAACATTGCAATTCTCACTGCTATATATCCTAGCTGTATTATTTCAAGTTACTCTGATGATGGATTGCCTAGACGATGCCATTACCCTAACAACCAGACCCCCAAAATGCAATAGTTATGGAAGACATATGGCATAGAGCCTGCAGCAGCAGCATACTGCATCTTATTATCCACTCAGCATCATTACTGCAGTACACAAAATTAAATTTTTCTGAGAAAACATGCAGTAAAGAACAATTTAAGTAGTCAACCCTTGTTGTGGTACTCTCTGTCAAATCCACATGTAGCACAGAAATGCCTTGACCTTGCTAGTGTCTCACCAAGGATTCACAGTTGTGGTGCGATGGTTGAAGGGACACAATAACAGATGCTGTTATACCAAACATAGCCTAATTTGAAGGAAAAGAAAATATTTTAACTACTAAAAAAAGTGGCTCACATGCCTTGTCTTTAATCTTGCATGCTATGTAGGCAGACACCCATGAGCTTGTGTAACTAAAATACAGTATGCCCAGCCTAAGGAATGGCACACTCGTTAGGAGCTCCAGCTACTCAAAGACAACAAACACTGCTCCTTCCCACACTTACATCAACATTTGTTTCAAGATAAGCACACTGAGATATGAAAATTAGGCTTTTTTCGATTTTTTTATAGTGTTTATATAGAGATGATTTTTAAAAGTGTTCTTGGGACTGGAAATAGTCATCCAAATGTATAAAAATACTCCTAGGAAAAAAAAAAAAAAAAAAAAAAGGAAAACAAAACAAACATGAAACAGCAAGTAAGTAGCACCTTGATATCAGTAAAATCTAACTCTAAACAGAGCTGGTTCAAGGGAATTTATTTCTGTGCTTAGAAAGGCTTCACAGAACTCTTATGATAATTTGTGTGTCCGAAACAAATCCAAAATCAGAGTCAGAAGGAGGTAGAACTGGGACCAGAAGTGAATAATCAGCAAGTTCTCAAGTACTCTTTCATACTAAATGATTAATAGCTGTATGATCAACACACATGCTCATGAGAAATGAATTTTTGAGAATCTGGGCCAAAGGGCTTTGCATATTAAAAACCTGTAGCAAATTACGAAACCCCAAAAATGTTATTAGACACCCAGTGCCTGGTAAGCTTTAATGAAAACTGAAAGCTTCCCTGCCATTCACACCTTTGATAAGCTTTCCTTTAATGTTAACAATCTTGAGTATTTCCAGAGGCCTACCCCAGACACTGGGACAAAGAAGTTTTTAAACATTGTGTAAATGCTGCTTTAAAGACCTCACATGAGGAAACATAACTATGCTATTACCAGACAGCAAGCTACACCATGCCCTGGGTTGGGTTTGGGCTTGCTGCAGAAAAGCAAGTCCTGGTTGCTGTCCCATTTTCTGAGCAGTCCTATTGTTTTCTTTGCCAGCTTTCTTTCTCTTGTCACCGAGTGTAGTCATCCTACAGAAAGATTTATTACCACGTATATTTTTCTCAGTGGTAGCAGATTCCTTTATCTTACCTTTCTTCATCTTGAAGATCTTTCAGAATCAAAACCAATTTTACAATTTCTCTGCTTACTGTGCTGAGATGTGCAGTGCAGAATTGTCTATTATCAGTGCTACAACAGAGAATCTCACTTCTTTTGATCACTTAATGCTGCAGAGCATGTAAAAATTCTTACACTGAATACATGCAGGATATGAAGTGATCAAACAGCTCCAGTTGACTGGCCTGTGAAATCCAACAGGTAGCTAGAAGGGAAATGCAAAATGTGATAGCTACCTGTACATTTTCCTCTGCTACTGCTTCTAACAGTGCTCAAGGTTTGAATGACATTGCTTTGGCATCTCCAAAAAAACAAAGAAAGGGGAGGGGTAGGGGGAGAGGGAGGGGGAGGGGGAGGAGAAGGGACAGGAAAAGGTAAGGAGAAGAGGGAGGGGGAGAGTCAGGGAGAGGAGAACGGCAAGGGCAAAGGAAAGGGAAAGGGAGCAAACTGTGTAAGAGAAGTGCCACAAAATAATGGAAGGGCTATGTATAGGAAGGACATCATTAGTGTTCATAAACAGCTTCTAAAGAGGAAATAACTTAAGGAAACATTACAAATAGCATGAGTACCTTCAACTATATGCTCTGTGAAATCAAAGAAGCTTCCAAATAAACTGAATTGTATTTAGAAGAAACCTGCCAGATATATAAAAAGGCTAACCCTAAGCAAAGCAGAGAAAATCAAAGCAGAAGTTAACCCACAGCTTTGCATGTCACAGAGCTCAGCAGTGGCAGGCTCTGAATGCTTCTCCAAAGCAAGGAACAGGCATGAACGTTGTCTTCACTGGAAAGATCATCATCAGGCTTGAATAATGTCCAAATATATTATTTGTATTCATTATGGTTTTTTTTTAAATCCATAAGAGTATACTTTCTTTACAACATGTAGTATAGCAGCCGTTAACAGCTAAAATTGAAAAATGCATCGTCTTCAAAACTGCAAAAGGGAACAAAACAATGTCATCCTTACAGTTATAAATTCTTCACTGATGTACTTTACAACAGACTTTTACTACTGTTGGAAACTACCACGTTGCAAAATAAGCCTGTTAGGTAACCATCAACTTTTTAGGACATTACTCTAATCTCCCTAATAGTGTACTGATTTCTGCCTTAGTGCATCTTTCTTCTCTTTGTACTTTTATATATATGGCAGAGATTTACCTTTGAAAATTAGAGTCAGAAGTAACTTCACTGAAGTCAAGGCCACTTTAGAAATAGCAATGTGGAAAAACCAAGCATGTCTTATTCTCACATATTTCAGAGAGGAAGAAATGTGATGGTAAAATATTTGACAAATTATATGCGTTCACTATTTTTATTAGAATTCTGGCTTTACTGAGATCAAGGTTTTCCTAGAAAAAGCTTAGGAGAAACCAGACATACAAGTGTTTCATTTTCATACTTCCACAACTTTAATGTTAGTGAGGAGGTATTAGAAAAGGTAAAAAAGGAGGGGAAAGGTTTTACACACAAGAAAACCCTAACTAAAAATAGCTGCCCCACAAATACATTCCCTCCCTGTGGTTCAGCCACTCCAAAAGACAACCTAGGTGGCTGGCATATCTGTGACTTGTGACACGGAATTCTTTGATTACTTCAAGTCTGTGAATAGCTTCGCTTCTGTTTGGTCAGATAAGCCTTTGAAAATACATCAGGATGGCAGGGAAGAGAATAGGCATCTCTAAAGAGGAGAACAAAAGGAGAAAGGAAAAAAAAAAAGCACAGAGTCACAAGGAAGGGGATTCATCGACCTGTTGGATCAAGTCCCACTCTTAAGACTTACTAAAAACATAGAGGGGGAAACTGCATCTTACATATCCTCCTGGGTAGCTAATGTTTGAAATGCTTTGTGCTCTGCAGCAAATAACCCAATGTCTTGCTGACTTTGCTAGTGTCACAGAGGTGAAGTTTCCACATGGGTGAACAAACCACTCTGGAGCAATTTATTCAAGAGCTTTAGGCTCAGAATGGCTTTAGTATAGCATCAGGTGAGGTAGGTGTGCATGCATGTGTGTGTGGCTGTGCTCTCATACAGCCTTTCTGACATTCTTCTGTACTACATATGATAACTTTAAGGCTATAAAAAGCAAACAGTATTTCTTTTTCTGTTTTTGTTTTTGTTTTTTTTTCCAAATTTCCTCTTGCCCCCAAATTGTCTCTTTATGCAGTAGTATCATTAGAGGACATCACGCACAAATTTTTCACCTGAAATGAAGTTAGCTTTTTTCCATTTCTGCTTTGCCTGTGCAATTCCTAACAGATTTCTTGGCTCATTCACCATAGCAAAGAGCATTTCTGATTGACAGATCTGCCCAATAAGCATTCTCCCATTTCATCTTTCAGCTCTGGACATCCTTGGGGTTGCTCATGCAGAGCATCATGCAAGTACTATGCCCATCCTGCTGTGAAGAAATTCCAGCATACAGAACATAGTAGCCACAAAGAATCTATTGGAACTGCTCTTCTACTAAGCTTTATATTACAGGAGGAATACTTTGCCTCTTAGATAATTATAATTATTTTTTGTGCTGCATCCCACACTCAGAAACTAAATTTGAAGCTCACTGACAATCAAAACTTTTTCTCCCCTACTTTAACCAATATAAGTACATCATGATCTATATATATATATATATATGCAGATGTCTCCATGTATGTGTGCTTGTATAGCTATATATTTCATGTATGCCTACACATATATATATGAATGAGGTGAGACAGAACATCCTACTGCACACAATCCATTTATAGGGATAACAATGCTAACTACATGAAGAGTGTTTGCCATTACTGCTTAGTGAAAGGTGTTCAGGTACTAGGATGATAAGCAGAGTAAACTGGATTCTATGGGAGTGATAATAATAAATAATAACATTTGTAATCACCTTCAAGGCAGAGATAGGTGATGTGCTTTTTTTTCTTTATAAGCAACAAATTACAGAGGGGTAAGGTTTGCAGAAGACGTACATTCTTGAGCATTGCAGTTTTGTTCTTTGACTACTTTAACTAATGATGTTGTAATTTAAAATGCCTTCAGTGTACCACTTTCAGTGCTGATGGATGTTGGCTTCCTGCAGCATACTATCAATTAAAAGACTTATTCTAGCCATAAAAATAAAATAATGCTCTGTTTATTGTTAACAGAGACACTACACTATAATAAGGGTTCCTGATTAATTACTTATCAAGGAGAATTGACCTTAATTAGGGTCAACTTCTGTGGCAGATGGTCTAATTTATTCTTTAATTTCTGTGTGTGAACACATTTCTCTCTAGAGAGCAACTGATTCACAGCTAAATTCAAACTGTTTTTTTTTACTTTTTAAAGGAAAAATAAATAAAAATGGCATCTTATGAAACCAGTATATCTATTTGGAGTAAGACTAAATTTAATGTTTGCCATTTTTCACTCCTGATACCCTGCTGAAGCAGTTCTTGCAGAGATAGCATGACTAGTGTGATCTGGGCAGTTCTCAGACCCCCCAGTGTCCTTAACCTACCCAGTTCAGGTGCTGATATCAGTGCAAGAGTGGGGTGCACATCCTGACAGATAAATATTCAGTCACTCTATGCTGTATTATCCTTTTAGTGCCATTCCCCCACTGTTTGATAAGACTGATTTTAAACCAGCTTAGATATGTTGACACAGCTAATTATCATGCCTTTGACTGAAATACAGACAGCTTTTTAACTTTGTTCTCAGCAGATGAAACAAGAAGCAGTAAACTAAAATACAATGTGCCTACTTAATAGAATACCTAAGGAAGTGCATGATCCACTTGCACTGTCAGTCATTAATGAACCTGATACACAGCACAGACAACCCCAGGTATGCATGTGTGAGAAGCAGCTGTGGCATTAAGGAAAAATCAGGCTGCCAAACCTATCTAAGAAGCTGGGTAAACACTCAGAAGTCATGTGCTGAGATGTGTGTTTTTCCAGCTAGATGTCTATTTCCACATACCCCAGGGGACGGTACCTGGATTCTCTTTCTTCCCATGTATCCTCATAACAATCATTTTGCAAGATTAATTTCCTAAGTACAATGAAATAAATCTCCCTCTCTGACATACAGCTAAAATGATTGCATTTAGAAAGATCTTCTGCATTCACTGTTTGAAACTAGAAAGCTCTCACTGCTTACCATATTTACCTTTATGTACTTAATTAGTATTGATATTGAATGAGAAAAAGTTCTAACTTGTAACTTAGTAACTGGGAAGGATAAGACAGAAAAAAAGAGATGTGTTTTCCTTGCGAACAATTACTTTCTTTTAGAAATTAACAAAACACAATATGAAGCCTAAGAGTTCAACCGCTGAAGAGTTGGCTTATGATCCACTAGAGAGGGTTGCTTTGAAGATTTTATGTAAAAATAAATCAACAAAAAAATTCAATAGCTAACTATAAAGTATTTAATATCTTCAAAAAACCTAACACCTTGAGGCTAACCTTCCAAAGCCGTTATCTTTTTAATTGCTAACTCTGTTAGTCAACAGACTTCAGGTTACAGAAGCAAACAATAAATGCAGGAAGCAGTGGCCCTTACTTCAATGAGTATGAGTGGCCTTTAACTTTCAAGATTTGGTTTGCAATTTGTAATGTCAGAAAATGCATTCAAGCTATTCATAATCTGTTGGTTACAATATGAGCCACATTAAAATTTCTAGTGAAGTCCTTTTTACAGACTGCTTGTGTCTTAGAAAAGCCAGTAAAAACAAAACAAACCAGAACAAACAAAAACCCAAACTGGGCAGCTCTGAACTCAGAAGTATTTACATCTACTTTAGGAAACACTATACTCTTATCCCATATCATGTCACTGCAGGCTGTAGTACTTCCCAGACCAGTGAATTCTATCATTCCTACTTAGTGGTTCTCACAAAGCAGCCTCCACAACCATTCCGAAACTAGAAGTAGATCTTAAATGCTGTTCCAATACAGTCTCCTCCTTCTTTCCCATCACATTTCCTAGCTAAGCTAAAGTTTATTCAGATTCCACATTTTGTGACACAGCCTGACAGAATAGTAACCCACCCCACATTTCCCTTTTTTCTGAAAAGAAAAAAAGAAAAAAGAAAGAAAAAAAAAAACCTGTATAAAATACAGCTGTAATATGAAGGGTCAGATCATCAGAGTATTACCTTGTCTTCAAGAATCTTTGAAAATACATTAATGATTAAAATAGCAACACCCTGCAGTGTTACAGCACCTTCCACACAGCCTAGTCCTAAAGAGGTTCCCTATGAATCAGTGACATTAGATAATGAAATTAAGGCTTCCTCTCTACTTTCTTTCCTTCTTTCTTACATATCTTGTAATCCACGTACTCCCTCCTCACCCCCAAAGAACTTCCAAATGTATTTTCCGAATAGAATATGTTAAAACACGTGGACATAAAAAGTGTTATTCGTAACAACTGTTTTTCTGCCCCCCTTTGGCAATCCTTTTAGGGATATTATCGTGGGTAATAATTTACTTTGCTTTAAAAAAGTAAGCAAGTGGAAAATAAATGCAAACACAGAGAAAATAATGCAGAAATGTGTACTGAATTATTGTACAGTCTCCAAAAACTATTTTTTATTGTGCAGACTTACAAGAACCATTCAATGTAGATATTGTCTGCAAATACTTATTTTATACCTGCTTGCCACCACCAGAACAGCTTGAGCAAACAGTTCTAACCAACCCTGTGAGCCAAATCATAAAACTTCAGGCAGTTGTGAAAAGGTATTGATTTTTTCTTTTTTAACCTTACTTCAGCTGTAAATTTCTATTGATATGTGACAAAAATGTGCAAGTGGCATTTGCTAGTATAGCCATTGTGGGAAAAGCCAAGATTGCAACTTCTGTGGCTTGCCTACTTGAAGTTTAATGTGGTCAGCTCCAGACTGCTCCAGCCTATCTTGTATCAAATAAAACACAACACATATATTTCCCAATAGCAATAATCAAAACTGAGGTTTTCAGATTTTGCTGGAAACAAAATTACAGGAAGAAGAAATGGGCTCGTTGTTCCTTTTTATTGCTGGGAAACAGAGTCCTAACAACAGAGAACAAACCATGTGGATTTATTTTATTTTTTGAAGTTAACTCATTTACCTCATGTTGGTACCTGACTGATACCTCTGTCCTTCTAGCACTCAGGTCTAAGGGGATCTCATCCCTTCTTTATCAATCGCTGTGTGTTCATTCCCTTCGAGGGGAAAAAAAGCCAAGGCTAGGGCATACTAAGAAAAGATGATGCAAGGCTGAGATACATGTTGCCCCTTTCTTCTCTACATGCTGTCTTATTTATTTCCCCTTCATTTCCCATCTCTTAACACTGGAAAAAAAGAGCTCACTCCCTGTGGAACTTGAGTCCTCTATTCACCATCAGGTAGGACTAGCCATCATTAAGCCCCTGCCTCTGCCTCTGGGATGACACCAGCCTGTTAAGGTTGAAGGTGTGTCTGCAGCATAGGCTGGGCCACTTTCCTGCAAACAGCAGCTATAAAGTGGGGTAACAGCAACAGTGACTATGGTACTCAAACACAAAGCTTCCAGCAAGTGGTGCTGCACACAACACTGTAACCCACCTTTACAACAGCTCTTACTCACATGATCTAGAATAGCTTGATTACAAGTACCCGTAATATAGTCACATTTCTGGCTGTGGTTTGCACTCAGACTCTCATCTTAAATGTGCTGTTGAGAAAACAAGGGTTGGGGAGGTCTCATGAGTGCAAATTCATCATGGCTTCTAAAATTATAAGGAGGCAGACAAAGGTAGGTATTGCTTTTTCTGCTCGTGTAAGAAAATAAGCTACTGAAATTACATTATTAGAGTTACCAAATAAAGGTAAAAGGACTGTACATTTGAATGGTGCCTAATAATTCATATCCTCAATGCATGAGAATAAATGTCTAGAGCCACCAAGCAGCTGAAAGGATAAAAATCATTCACTGGAATTCAAAAGTTAGAGAATTTCCTTCCAGACCTTCATGCTGGAGCACAGTATCTAGCAAAGAAATGAAGACGAGAAGCTCCGAAGTTTCCCCCAGCTTTGCAACGTTCTCCCCGATGCTGGAGAGGCTGCATATTGCTCCATTCTACAGATGCTGTTGACACCACTTTGTAACAGTGGGATGGACCAAATCCCATGCTAATTTATTACTGTTAATATTGCCAAAAAACTGTAGCCCCTTTTTCCACCTTCCAGAGTCATATTCTGGAGGTTTTCACCAGATGTGTTACCAACAGCAAAGTGGTGTGACACAGCTGTAAAGGGGGCAAACAGAGGAAAAGGGCAGTGCTGTGACTTAGTCCCAAACACTGGCCTCGCTGCTTCAACCTATGCTTCGTATTAGAAAGAAAAATACATAATGACAATGTATATTTTTAAAAATACTTCCTCGGTTGTCAGGTATTTTATTGCCAGTCTCCTGTTAAAGCTTCTGCAGACCAGAAAACTGCTGGTAGTTGTTATGAAATGAAATGGAATTTCAAACTCTCCTGGAAAAAAACAGTTAAGATGTATTTGAAGGACCTGCCTGCACTTGCCAACATCTGTCTCACTGTTGCAGAGGCTGCAGACAAAAAGCAGAAGAGTCTCAGAGGCAGGAGACTCCCAGCTTAATACTTTTTAGTGCCACAGACTTCCACAGTAATTTCAGTATCTCTTCAGCTCATCTTTTGTACAATAAAGATAACATCTATGGTGCAATATGATAACAAAACCCACAGAGACTGGCAAGAATTTAGAGATATTTCAGTCATACAACTTGGTCTGCAAAATGCAAGTCAGGATGCTAGGAAAGGCATGATTTTTTGTGTGCCTTTGCACTTTTTCCCTTCATGCAGCAAATTCATAAGTCTTTTCCAAAGGAAATGTAAGCCTGTACAAAATGTATGTATTGATTATGTTTATATGCTTATATTATATCTGAAAATCACTTCTGCCATTTCCTCTGTGAGATGCTATTTTTAGAACTGGGGGAGGAGCATATTTAGATGGAAGGGAAAACACACAGAAGAAACTGTATCCACAATCACGTTTCCTGATTAGATCTTGGCAGAATGCTGCCTGTTTTACTGCTGCTGGTAAATATGGGGCAGTAAATGCCTTCAGCACTGACTCTTTTTCATGTTCACCGTCCCTGTCATCTTTGCAGGAAAATAATGTGCATTTGTAAGCAGGGGAAAACAGGGTTCATAGGTATGATTTTTTTTTTTATTCCTCACTTAAAAGTATAGGTCAGAAATACAGGTGCAAAAGCCCCTACCATATAAGGGAAAAACTGAAATCAAAAGCTCACCATTTTATGCAAGAATCACCTTAATAATCTCCTGAATTAATCACTTGAATAATCTCTCAAATTAGTGTAGAGCTTTAGGGAGCTGCCTAAAACGGTGAACACAAAGATACAGAGAGGTGCATTTGATTTCTTTCCTCTTGTTTGTATTTTAGAAAAAGTAAAATTGTATGAGGAAGACCTAGAGGTTATGAGAGGAAATTATCACAAAAATCTGTAGTAATCCAAGATTAATACCTTGCTAGTAGAAATAGGATCCAAAAGAAACCTTTGAGGATTTACATACCTCAATAGGCATTTGTATTGCTTCTACACTGTAACAGATTCAGAATATGTACTTGGATTGATTTAAAAAAAACAAAACCAAAAACAAAACCAAACCAACCAACCAAAAATAACCAAAACAAAAGAAAAAAACCCACAAAAAACAAAACAAAAAAACCCCAAACATTTCACTAGGGTATGTTTTTGTCAGAATATGAGTGTACACTGAAAACTAAAGATGGAGGTTCAGTCTTTTGAACTCCGGAATATCAATAGCTTTGTTACAGAAAAGAGGTTGTGAAGAAGCAACAATCAGCTCGAGGAAAGGCACTTCATTAACCCACATACTTTATAATCTGATCACTGAACTATCTGTTTTTCTTCTTCTCTCAGCAGGAACATAAATAGCAAAGACTACCATAAGCTGTTATGCTATGAGAAGACTGTTAATCTTACCAAGTATACCACAGAGTACTTACTGCTACATATTTATTTATTTAGATTTAGATTTAGAGAGTGATTAAAAAGAAAACAAAACCAATGTATGGTGAAGATGCATCTCAACTGATACCTAAATTGCAGCACTGCACTTCAATATAATTCAACTGGAGGATTTAAAGAAATGAAGTGCTCTAGCCCTGTCAGCAATTTCTACACTTTTTATCATGGTATTACGAAAAATGTGCTGCCAAGGAAACATCAATCAGTGTCACAGATGGGACCAATATGCATGGGGTGGAAAGAAAAGACACAATGGGAGCAGCAGTGCTCTTCCCTCCTCTGTGGTGGACAGGGAAATTTGGATCTGAGGTTGCAGAGGGAGGGGATGATAAAGGAAGAGCCAAGCCAAGTGGCAGAGCTCCAAAGTGAGGGCTCTGCAAGCATAAGGAGCTGCAGGGAATGAAGTAAGTTTTTGTTTGGGACCCAAAGCTATAATTTTAACAGACAGGACTGAACTGGACTGAACCACCTGCAGCAAGGCTGCATATAATCTCTCTCTTCAAAAAGGAGCTTTGCAGTATGATGGGATAGTAAGACCACACTCTACCAGGGAGAGGGGACAGTAGGTGAGGGGAGCACAGGAATGTGCAAACCAGAGGCGGAGCTGGGAAGCAAAATAATTAACACTAAAAGAATGCTATTATCCAGCTGCCAGAATAAAGGGCATTCAGCAGAGCAGTCTCTTTGCTTTTTTCTTGTATTTGTTACGGGTCTGAGCCAACACTCCTCACAGTGGGATATTTATGATGGCCTTCAGTAGGCTTTGATAAGGCTCATATTTACTCATTTGCACAATGTATTTATCTGCATCCCAACTGTGTCAATCAGAATGTAGCAGCAAAGTCTGCTGAATGCTTTAGGTAGAACTGTGTAATAAGTGGGGGCCTTAACCTCAGACTGAAAATCTTCATATAGTCAACATTACCTGAGCCATTCCTCTGGGAGAATAATGGTCCGAATAAGAAGATATCCAGGTGCTTAAATGACTATTAATAGAAGCTGTGTTCCTAACTTATTTAAGTGCTTTTGAAAGTCCCAAGAAAAATACAGCTCAGGAATGGGAATGACCAGCTGAATGTTTGTTTATTGCAAAAAATAGTAAGAATTAAATTCAGCAAAAATTAAAGGTTTCTGCATTTACACCAGCAAACAACTGCTTAAAGCATTATGCAGTAGAATTATGTCTGGAGTACCATCTATTCACATGAGCTCAAAAACCTCAATTAAGACTACTGCCCTTCCACAGCTGCAATATCTCAGAGGGTTTTATGAACTCTTTTTACTCCTTCCAACCTTATAAACACAGCCCAAGGTTCAGGTCACAGCTCTGTGGTAAACTGAAAAGCAGAAACATGGAGTGATGTCTTGGGCAGACAGTCCTAAAAGCCCACTCTGGAACCAGGATGCCACTCCAGATTTTCTCCTGCTCCACTGCAGAGAAGTTAGAGAGTGTAAAATTCTGCTCTGTGACTAGAACTAGGAAGCACAGCACTGGTAATACACCAGTGATTTTGTAACAAAGTTTAATAGTAGTGCACCATTACACTGTTCAAAATCATGTTTAGTTTTGAAGTTGTTAACTCTGGCCTTGATAAAATACCTTATCTGAAATAACAGTTTCCTCCAGAACTATTTTTTCATGAAAGAGGCTTATTTCTAAGGTATATTAGTTTCTGATATATCAGCATTTTAAACCTCCCAAACCAGTCTGTTAAAAAATTTATGACTGCCTTTTTTTTTTTTTTTTTTTTATGATTAAGCACATTTGGAGTAGGAATGCAATGAGCTGGTGATACTGGTTTACCTCACTAGAAAGTGCAAATCCTTTATGCATTACTGTTTACCAGGGTGCAGTTTTTTTAAACTGCTACAAGAGCCAATGTTTCAAGTTGCAGAGAGACAAGGCTTGTAGAGGAAAGAAATCTCTTTCCTCTACAAGGGGAATGGGAGGACAAATTTTCATCTTGAAAAGCCCCTCTTTAGGCATCAGCATCAAAAAAACAATGAAGAGAAATTGCATCTTATTATAAATCTTGCCTCTTGTAGCTTTACATGTGCTACTGTAGCACCATTGTTACTGAGCCCCTTGTGAGGCCTTAGTCTCTTCTTTCACTAATTCCATTAAAAAGAAAGCTTCGTACATGAATATTTGATTGACACATTATTAGGAAAAATATGAAAAAGGCAGCAGTGTCGCATTAAGCTCTGCTGCTGGAGCCATCATCTCTCCCAGCATATCTCTCTTTCTCCCCAACACAGTGAAAAGGCAAAAGGAGAGCAAAGACTATGCTCATTAGGAAGAGAAATGGAAGCAGCTCTTCTGAGCACCCCATCTGCTAACATCATGTCAGAGACATCACATTTTACTGCTGTCACCAGCAGGTGCATGCAATTACGTGACAGCAAAATGAACTATGGCTTCCCAGTGACTGTTCCAAGAAGATTTCAGTCTTTGGTAAATGCAAGATAACAGACTAGGGGCATTTGCCTCTAAATAATTCCTGGAATTCACATGAAAAACGTACTGGTGATTCATTTCACTGTAGAAGGCTACTGGAAGAAGCAATAGAGACAGCAACTCCAACGAAGGTGAGTATGACAGAGGGCATAGAAAAGGCTAATTCTGAGTATTATGGTTATTATGGCAGCCAGGGCCAGGTTGTTCAATCCTGATCTCATTTACTCTAATGTATCAGGGTAACGAAGCCCAAACCAGATGCTTAGCAATATAGTGATGGTATGCTGAAGGACTGGGAAGAACACTTGGATCATTTCTACTAATATCAACTAAATATAGCTTTACTGCTCAAGATTGGTAGCAAATTAACAGAATGGTTAATGCTCTATCATAGAATGACTAGGGTTGGAAGGGACCTTAAGTTCACAGATTTTCATGGGAAGGGAAAAGCCTAACACAAGGCTGACTCTGCACAGTCAACACAAGTCAGTAACAATTCAGACAACAGAAGTCTGTTTTCCCTGCTCAGCCTGTTGTATTGCACAGAAATAAGAGCAAACATGAGTGAGGCAGATACAGCAAGGAAGGTGTTCCTGTGGAAGTCTCCCTGAATCAAAATCTACAGGGACAAACTGCAGATAACTATTCACGTAGAGATCTGCTGTGCAATGCAAGAATGCAAAAAATGTCTGTAAAAGTGAAAATGCTCTTCCAGCCAAACACCCCTTTCTGAAGTTTGAGTTCCTTCCTTCCTTTCCTTCCTTCCTTTCCTTCCTTCCTTCCTTTCCTTCCTTCCTTCCTTCCTTCCTTCCTCCCTTCCTTTCCTCCCTTCCTTCCTTCCCTTCCTTCCTTCCTTCCTTCCTTCCTTCCTTCCCTTCCTTCCTTCCCTTCCTTCCTTCCTTCCTTCCTTCCTTCCTTCCTTCCTTCCTTCCTTCCTTCCTTCCTTCCTTCCTTCCTTCCTTCCTTCCTTCCTTCCTTCCTTCCTTCCTTCCTTTCTTCCTTTCCTCCCTTCCTTCCTTCCCTTCCTTCCTTCCTTCCTTCCTTCCTTCCTTCCCTTCCTTCCTTCCCTTCCTTCCTTCCTTCCTTCCTTCCTTCCTTCCTTCCTTCCTTCCTTCCTTCCTTCCTTCCTTCCTTCCTTCCTTCCTTCCTTCCTTCCTTCCTTCCTTCCTTCCTTCCTTCCTTCCTTCCTTCCTTCCTTCCTTCCTTCCTTCCTTCCTTCCTTCCTTCCTTCCTTCCTTCCTTCCTTCCTTCCTTCCTTCCTTCCTTCCTTCCTTCCTTCCTTCCTTCCTTCCTTCCTTCCTTCCTTCCTTCCTTCCTTTCCTTCCTTTCCTTCCTTCCTTTCCTTCCTTCCTTCCTCCCTTCCCTCCCTCCTTCCATCCTCTGATTGTGACAATGACAATGAATCAAAGTACCCTCTCTTCTGTTATGCAAGGTGACAATGGAGAATTGCAGCATCTTGCCAGTAGCTATGAGATGCCTTTGCAGTGCTCTAGAAAATCATCACCAAGTACTGGAGCAAAAGCTAATTTTTTCTCATAAAAACAAACAAAACCCAAACAAATAAATTAAAAAACAAACAAAAAACCCCAAGCCCAAACAAAAGAATCAAACAAACAAAAAAAACAATGAAAAAAAAAACCCAACACCCTCCCTGTGGAGGGACTACTAAGGTGGACCAGAGCAGACTTCGGCTGTATTTATTATCTGACTGTTAGAAATTTTACCTACTGATAGCCAATTCCAAAGATGACTATTATGTTCTGTATGATAAACTATTATTTGCCCTATATTTTAAAAGTGCTCCATTTCGCTTCAGTGACTTGAAATGTCTGGTATAAACCATTTGAATGGGATTAGCACAGGATGCAATGTGCCTGGGCAACTGGCTTTAATTTAAACCAATACATAAATCTTCTAAGAAGAGAGAAGTTTTGTTTCATAAGGCACAGTTTATTTTAAGAGTGATTACTTTAACACAGCCACAGAGATGATCATCTTTCTCCAGACAATAGTGTTAATGTTACAACTAGAGCAAAATTGCCTTCCATGCAGATGTTCCCTCCTTAAAGAGAAAAGAATATATCTTTCAAAATCATATTGTATTCTGTAATCGTGTACAGCTAGTTAAGGAAACTGTGGCATTTCCCCCAAACCTGGGAACAATGGTGGAGCAGCCCCCTAAATCATAATTTAGTAGGGATGTTTAAGTTATAGATCCTAAACTAACAGAAGCAAAGGAAACTCCTCATAATAGCTCTTCTTTTATTATAAGAATGTAACTATTAGTCATGCCATGGCAAAATCTCAATTTATCTGTTTAAAATTACATTTTCAGATATGAAAACACATCTTATAGTTAATTACCTATGGAATTTAAAAGAAGCAAGTTTACTTTTTTGTAGAATCTCATAATGTAATGATGCAAATGTCATGGTTCACATGCTGAAATGCAATATAGTGTGCAATGCTTGAGGGGTGAAAAAAGAATCATCTATAAAGAAAGAAAAGCTTGCACTAATAGGCAACTGAATTCACTCCACTAATTACTGCAGAATGTAAAATAACCATTTTGAATAACCAAACAGAAATGTATATAATCCTTCTTTCATTAATTAAATGTTTTCCTGAACCAGCAGATGGATTCAGTGCTGTTGCTGCTGTTCAGAATTTTAGCAACCATCAAGGCAGCTGGAGCTTTTAATGGGAAGTTCAGAAGATGCTGCACCAGGCATTGTTGCAGAAGTGACACTATTTTGAGAATGGGAAGGTGAAGGGAAAAGCTGCCCTCCTCCACCTTGCCCCAGCATGAACTTTGGTATATGGATATGGGGGAAGAAGCATCTGCATTGTGTTTACTTCCACATAGGCACCATTTGTCTTTCCAGCTTCAAAACGTGCTCTTTGAGCACTTACCCTGTGCTCGGAGACCCGTGCTCGGAGACCCTATCCTTTAAAAAATTTCCACTCAGTAAATGCATGTCCATGAACTTACTCTTTTTGCAGCAGCCCTTGCTGGGGAGAGGGAAGCATGAAGTCAGTGGGGATCTTGTTAGGGAAATTCCTCAGCCTGTATTTGGTTGCAGCCATTCAAATTAAGGTGTGGGTCTAAATCTAGGGCAGCTCTACAAACTGCCTATGCAAATTATCTGCTCACCCTGTAAACTAGGAATATGATTTTTACCTCCCAGTACACTGATGTCGGCACCATGAGAATGCTCTGGGTCAGGACAGGAATCCAGAGTTTAATAGCTCTTTATTTTACTTTGACCTGTGCCCATGCGATAACAAATAGGTGCCTTTGTGCACATAGCAATCAAGCCAGGCTGAAAAAAAAAAAAAAAAAAAAAAAAAAAAAAAAAAAAAGAAGCAGCTTCACAGAAGACAGCACTTTGCACAGTAACCAGGTCTCGTAGACATAAATGCTTTGATTAAATTGGAGCAGCTACAAGGCAAGTAGGCAAAAGCAGTATCAATGTTTTCTCTTATGTAAAGATACTAATGAAAATTCTGACTTCAGTAATATTTTTCAGCACAGCTGAGCTTTAAATTTAACGAGATCCTCATTTATCTTCTGGAAAAAGAAAGAGAACAGTAAACTGTGTATGTGCTGGAAATCAGCAACAAATAACATTGAGATAACCAAACAAAAACACATACTGGTAACTTTTATCCCTTTATTGTGCTCATTGGCCTTATTAAAAAGCTAGTTGGAGCTGCTATCACAGCAGCTAACAACCCTGCAACCCTAACATGCTGTGTTCATAGTCTCCTTGCTCACTAACAGCAGCAGGGATCAACTTACTGACTTATGGCTACGAGGACAGACACCCAGAGGGGCTGCTACACCAGCAAGAGCCTCAGTACAACCAAAGCCACGCTCTGAGACAACATATGGGAACACAAAACTGTTTTTTCCTTCTCCATCACCACTGCAGTTACACGGGACCGCAGATTTCTTCAAAGGATGGCAAGAACAAAACAACAGAAGCAACAGCAGAAAGGGTGGAGCAGGAAAGTGGCTACAGGCAGTAGAAGAAATGAACTCCAGCTCTGTATGTTTGCCACCTTACAAGTTTTTAAATATATGACTTTCTGATGCTCTGACTGTAATATTATACTCGGCAAGCAGGGAAGCCAAGCAAACAGTAATCTTTTTACCCCCCTGATAACCTCAAGGAAAGATCAAGCCGAGCATTTTATTCTCTTTTTTTCTTCTTTTCTGGTGTGATTTACAATCTTATATATCTAGCAGACATTCCTCCACTGTTGGTTCACTTGCAGATGAAATTCAAACAACAGAAAGAAAAACAAGTACTGAAATGAGTGAGAAGTTCTTTCATTTAAAAAAACAAACAAATGCCAGAAATACTGCAGCTTGCTGCAGAAAAGCATTTCCAGCCCCTTAAGAAAACATACTCAATGTAATATACGTAAAACAAGGAAATTGGAGTCAATATGTACAACTCCCTTTCTTTGGCATATATGCTTGCATCTGCAGGTAGCTCATTAACATTAATGAGAGTTATGTACCTAAGGTGAATGCATCAGTTAGGAAAGCTCCTGGTTCAGATACACTGCCCACTCTCCTGACTGCCCTGAAGAAAGCACGAAAGGAAATTGCTAAACATGGTTTGCTTCATTTCTTTAAGTTATAGTTGGCTGTAAATTACATTTAATAAACCCATTATTCAAAATCTTTCGAGAACATTCAAGCAGCAATAATGTTTACTATCCCAATGTACTGTGAGCTCTTATAAACCATGTGTCTTACTGAAAGTCACTGGGCCAGTTCCACAGTCATGATTCTCATGAGCTTCCTTTCGTTCTGCAATTAGGCCACCTGCCAGGAACTGAAATGACTGACAATAAAAAAAAAAAAAAAAAGCAATAGTTCTGCATAGCAATCTCTTCAGTTAGTCCTGGTTCCCTTATCCACTGGAGGCACCATGAGAATTGGGTGAACAAACAACAGTAATAAAGGACACTATAAAAAAGAGGGAAATTTTAAAAGGAGCATTATAAGGTTAGTATTAAAGCAGGAGAAACAAACCAAACTTGTTCTCAATTAGATTTCTTTCAGAAAAGCACACACAGGGCACACACAGTCCTCAGTATCATAGAATTTCAGGTTGGAAGGGATATCAAGGATCATCTGGTCCAACCTTTCTAATATTATTCTTTATATGATATTCCCCAGCACCCCATAGAGCTGAGACTTAAAATTTTCCAAAGTGGGGGAATGCAGCACTTCCCCTGGGAGGCCATTCCAATGTCTGACTGTCCTCATAAGTAAAAATTTTCCTCCTGTGATCAAACAGAATCTCCCCAAGAGCAATTTATGCCCATTGCCCCTTGTCCTGTCCATCTTCTTTGTAGCCTTGTAGTCCTTTAAGTACTGGAACATTGTAATAAGGACTCCCCTAAGCCTTCTCTTCTCAAGGCTGAACAGACCCAGTTTTCTCAGCCTCTCCTCATATGGCAGGTTCTCCAGTCCTCTAATCATCCTCATGGCCCTTCTCTGAACCCTCTCCAGCCTGTCTGCATCCTTTTTGTAAAGCAAGGACCAAAACTGGACTCAATACTCCAACTTCAGTCTGACAAAGCACCGAGTAGAGCAGAATGATGAATTCTTTGACTCTGCTGGTGATGCCCTTGTTGATGCAGCCCAGCGTCCTGTTGCTGAGCCTGTTGTCCACCAAGACCCTCAGGTCTTTTTCCACAAGGTTGCTCTTTAGCCAAGTGGATCCCAATCTGAGTTGCACTTCGGGGTTCTGTGTTACCAGGTGCAAGACCTTGCACTTCTCCACAATGAACTTCATGCAGTTCCTGTCAGCCTCTTCAGTCTGTCTAAGTCATCCTGGAGGGTGGCTCTCCCTTCTGGAGTGTCAACCTCTCCACTTTTCTTGGTGTCATCAGTGAAATTCATCAGGGTGCCCATCATCCCGGTTGCTTATGATGTTAAACAGCATCAGGCACAATATTGGTACCAGCTGGAAGATGAATGATTTACTGTCACCCTCTGGGTATGGTCTGTCAGAGAATTCCCCACCCACCACACAGACCACTTGTCCAGGCCATGCTGAGTCAGTTTCTCCAGGAGGGGGCTGTGGGGAACTGCATCAAAACTTTTAGAAAAGTGCAGGTAGACAATGCCCACTGCCTGTCCTCCATCAGCGAAGCAGATTACTTTGTCATAGAAGGCAATCAGGTTTGTTAGGCACGATTTGCCCCTGACAAATCCATGTGTACTTTTACCAGTCACATGTTTCAATTGACCTGTGATAGTACCCAGAAGAATTCAGTCCACGACATTCCCAGGGACTGAAGTGAGACTAATGGGTCTATAATTGCCTGGATCCTCCTTGGAGTCCTTCTTAAAGACAGGGACATCTTTAGGGACATCTCCTGATGTCCATGACTTCTCAATGATTATGAAGGTCAGCCAGCTCTCTCAACACGCTAGGGTGAATGGCATCTGGATCCATCTATTTGTATGGATCAAGCTCCTGTAATAGTAGATAGACCAACTCTTCCTTCACCTGATGGCAGGTTGCTGTCTGCTTCAACTTGACCTTTTGTTCCTATGGCCTCGTAGCGTAGCAGTGTAGTAGGCAGTAGTGCCTACCAAACTTCTACACTTTTCTTGCTTGCTGGGTCAGGCACTGAGCAAAACTATTTCCTGTTATCTATATATGTGTGCATAGGCACAAAAGGATCACAGTCTTGATTAAGGCATTTAAACACTGCTGTGATTCAAATAATAATACTAATAATGGATGAACCAGCAGCGGACATTAGTGCTGCTGCTGATTTTTAGCCTCCTGCCTTGAGCCTGCAGGAAATGAGAAGTCCATGACCATCATTGAAACTGGGATATACAGAGAATGGAATTTTTGTTTGGCAAAGGAGTTTAGATTTTAGAGCTCTGCTGTTTAAAGCAGCATGAAACTCACAAATTTTAAAATCTTCAGAGAGAAAATAAACAAATACGTTAAGATCTGTTTGATGGAACAGCATTTTCCTGTGGGACAATAATTGTATTAACATTTCTTCTACTTAGATGCAATATCAAAGAACATAATAGTAGAGATGCTGCCAAAAAATAATAACAATCTCTATTAAATGCCCCGGACAGTGTTGCTGAAAGCCAGTGGGCACTGAAGTGAACTGCTGGTAATGCATAGCAGAAAACAATCCCCACCTTGCTCAGCTATTTCCTTTCATGATGTAAATGTGGAAAGCTAAGTTATTTTTAATATGAAAATTTTAAAAAGCCCAAAATTAATTCAAATGTAAAGTGCAGTGGGACACATGCCTATATTCACCATGTATTCCAGAAGACTGACGGAAGTTGAAGAGCGATAAAATTTCACCGATATTAGCTATAATTTACCATGGAAAAATGTTTATAAAACATTTATAGAATGCTTATGGAATTATAGCTGATCCTCCAAGACAGTTATGGGAATGCACTCTCATACTGCCTTTGAAAAGAGGTTACAGAAAATTACATTCATGCCTAACCTCCAGACATTATGTTCTCTTTTGCAATAAACAAACAGATGTTCTCATTTTTCATTTTTCATCTTCTATCATTAAGCTCCTCATGCCTCCTAAAATTGTGAGACTCCTCTCCTTACATGGGGAGGATAGATACATTAGATGATAAACTGAGGAATGATCTTTTTGCTCTTTAAGTCACATGACACGTCTACCACATACTCAATCATCCCTCTATTTTTCTTATGCTTCTAGCAGAATATTTCCTACCTACCTCTATCTTCAGTCCACAGAGCAAAAGCAAAGGTGAATATGGAATTAAAAAATGCAGTCATAGTAAACTAGACTTATCATATTAATCTCAGTAACTCTCTCTTCATCAGTTAAAAGATGACCCAATAAACAGGTCAGAAGTGCAGAACCTCCTTCCTGAAAACCCTGGGCTCTGCATGGACTAAATGCTTCTCACAGCTGAGAGCCACTGCACCAAGATAGCATGTCAGACACCAGGATTTCACTTGAGGCTGTTTGTTGTTAAAAAAGGTAATCAAAGGCACTGGTGAGAAAAGAATAAACATCAGGCCACATCCATTATGCCTAGCATCTTGCATGGGGAAAGATATGGTAGTTGTCAAAAAGTTGTCAAAAACACATTGCAACCAAGTGCAGAACTGATAGAACTTGAAATGCATGTTCTTGCTTTTTTGTATCCCTACACCGCCCCCCTAAACTGTCTGAGTAAAGTCAATTATAACACTATTTAACTCCTCTTATAAAACACATACGTGAACTGTTTAGGAATCAAACATTAAACAGTGTTATAAGAAACAAACACTGTCTTTACCAAACAAAATGCCACAAAATTTCCAAGGACAAGGAGTATGATAAAATAAAAAACAAATAAACCAAACACATCACTGTCAGAGATGAAGTACTACTGGTTCAAAATTGCAAAGAGAAAAAGCATACTGTATCATATCATCAGTACAAAGCACTTGACAAGCCTCAGCTGATGTTTCTTGAAGAAGAGATAAAGAATTCAAAGACAAAGAAAGAGAAGTGTGGTGCTGCAGAAGCGGAGGTGTCAGAATCCCTGTCTTGGTGGTTTGATTCAATGGTGTCTGGATACCACACTGTCCCTGCTGTGTGCATATTCCTCCAGGGTCCTCCTCATCAGAAATAAACTGCTATTGCAGAGATGCATCTTTTCAGAAAAGGCTGAGGAAAAAGCCTGATTTTTAGTTATGATTAAAAGACAACAATGTTTAGAAAGCATGAAACCCAACCTGAACAAGACATCCAAACCTGAGTATATCTGAACACAGACTTCATTTTTAAATTAGGAAAACTTGTCAGGGAAAAAAGACCAGCATCAAAACCTCCCGCGAGCCAACCAACATAACTATTGTTACTTAAGCAGATGTCAAAAGGCAGTTCAAGTTCAAAAATTATGCTTTATGTGACTATAAATCTTCAAATGTGCCTGTGAACTTCCTAGTTTCAATCTAACCTAAAACAAAGCTTTATTATCTCCACTTGCAACAACCTGACTGATGTCAATAGTACTAAATAAAAGGAAGTTCAGGCTCCAACCTTTTGTTTTTACTGACATTCTAAACCAAATCAATTATTTCTCCTAAGTTAAATCTCTCTGAAGTGTTCTCCAACTCTTTTTTACAGACAAAAGTGGTGTGACAGTTCAGATGAACATCTCTCTATACCTCAGCCTTTGAGTCCACTTCATCCCTGAAACCATTCAGGGCTCCTCTGATGACTTCACTGCTTTCAGACCAAGACATTTTTTACCCTGTTACAATGCTGATGCTTTTCATTACCATTACACTCTAACCTACCAGCTGCACAGGTGTTTAATTCTTCTTTACCCTCCATCTTCACTCATGAGGAATTTTGCCTGTAAACTGCTTGAATTAGAAGTTATTCCACTCATCCCATGTGTAATGACTGCTACTGTGTATGTGTTAGTTCAAGTGTGGAAAATATGGTCTTCATTGTACAAAAATCCTGCTACTCTCCCACTTCATCTTTTCTCTTTTCTAATTCCACTGCAACTCCTTTCTTAGATGCTACAGATTCCTTGCTAGCATTTTCTAAAGCAGGAACATAAAATTATGAAAAACTTGTGTCAATATATAAATTTAACCAATCTCACCAAAACTGTTCATGATCAAACCACTGGTTTCAACAGACTTTCACACTCTACCTTTGTGCTCCTGAACATGGAAAGAGAAAGCGGTGGACAGGCTTGCTTTGCCTATTATATCCCATGTAATTCTGATAAGCACCCTGACAAATCTGAAAAAAAACAGAGGTAAGCAGTGGGAGAGCAATTAAAATGATGGTTAGAAGTAATTCCAACAGGCCTGACACCCTCAGGTATTAAACCAGGGTCATGGATGCCCTCGTGCATGTAGAGCTTATGCTATTGCAGGATTTATCTTTATAGAAGAGACAGACTGAAGTAACTTAGAAAAAATAAAAAATAAAAAAGGACTAACTGAGACACTCTCCTGAATGCTTTCCTCTCCAGCAACCCTTTCTGTTTCACTGGGTCTAAGGCTATTTTCCCCCTGGGTAGAGTGGAAAAGCCACAATGATTTGAGGAGAACAAAAACGAGAATGCAGTTTGTTGTGGTCAGGAGGGTACGAGCCTTTCAATTGCTACTGACAGCAGAAATATACATTAGTCATTTATACATTCATAGACTTCAGCCACACAGTAGTTCAATAACCCACACTGATACAAAATATCCTTCAGGCACAGAAACATCCCTTCTTTTTTATTTTTTTTCCCATCATTTTTACATTTCACTTGTGTTAATATCATAAATAAATGCAAATGGTGAGATGACATATTAATTACCATACAGAGAGCCCATAGCGAACTCAGTTTCTGACGTAAACTATTTTACTGCAAGATCAACCCTCTTTTCTATGGTGATGGTGTTAAAAATAAAGAATGAATCATAGAAAAAAAGGCAGGCTAAACAAACCTTGCAGAAATTCCTTCCCGATGTGCACCCACAAAGTACAGTGCAATGCAGAGAAACCTCAGCTAGCTTTCAGTGAGCATCCTACCCGTGACTTCTCAGCTCAGTAAATCAAATTAAAGGGAGCTGCACAGTGCCACAATAGATTTCCCCTGACCTTCAAGCAGTACATTTATGGCCAGTATGAACAGTCTTTGCAGCACCCACTGTAGTCATGAAAGTTGATATAAGCCTTGAAAGCTTACCAAAAGCACTAAGAGACAGAGGGTTATATTAAATAAGAAAAATAGATACAATAAATCCATTAAAAATACTCTCTTTTTTGGCATCCAATGACTGCAGCATTTGGGTGTGGAATACACACCAAATACAAAGCATCTTCTGCTCTTGTCTTCCCCCCAAAGGGGAAAGATAGGAAAAGAAAAGAACAGTAGTATCTGATGTTTGTTGGGGTATTCACAGGGGAAGACCTGTGTATTGGTAATCTCATACCAGTTTTACTTGAATGGTGACTGTAACAATATCTGCTACTAATTTTGACTGTTTGAGATATCACTCACATTCCTGAGAACCTGGGCTAAGCAGAAGTAAGGGTTTATTCATTAATTAATTAATTGGCTCAAACATCAGCAGTACAGAGGATTTTTGTAAGAGACTGTGAGGGAGTTGTGTGCCTCAATATCTCTAACCACAAAGAAACATCAAGACATTCACTCCGGCATTTCTCCAAGCACAAAGGAGCAGCTCCTTCCTTGGAAACCACTGTGTGGTTTCTTTCTGCAAAAATACCTCAAAAAGTGCCATTATGGCAGGAACTTGGTTAGACAGTGCCCGCCTACCCCCACCCATGATCCTGGGCCCAGGGGCATTACTACCGAGAGACCCCCCGCAGGAATGGTCCTGGGCATATGCAACAAGGGGGCTGGGCAATGCAAAAAAGTTCCAAAAATTAATTGACTTTGATTTCCTGGAAGAAGAGGAGACATGGACATTCACCACCTAGAGTCAAAGCTTCCCCATCATGGAATGGGACACCATAGGATCATGTGGATGGAATGCTTATCTATCCCCCTTCTTCTTTCCTACTTTGTTTTCTTCTCTTTTTTCTCTCTCCCCCTGCTAAATTGTTGGTGCACTAATAAAGTGCCTTTGGATGCCAAGTGACATCTGACCTCATTTGTGTCTTAATTTCATCTCAGAAGAGCCCAGGAGTCCTTGGTTGTACAAGGGACCAAGTTGGACCATAAGCGCAGACCACTGGAAAGTTACTTGCACTGAAGGAAGTATTCTCTCAGCTGGCATTTGATGATGCACTGAACAACCTAATCTTAAGAAAGCATTTCAGAAAATGCCAGCTAACCTTTCCTGGCCCCCTAAGGCACCTCTGTTTAAAACAGCTATTTCCCTAGGCAGTGAAACTTATGTTCCCTTTCATCTTTCTGGGCTAGGGTGGCTATCAAAGGTAGTCACATTAGGATATTTTGGATTCAGATATGAAGGATTCTGATACTTTTAAGTCCTCTCTGTTTCTGAGTTTTACAAGTATGCTCAACATGGTACCAAACCACCTAAAGAAAAACATATTAAAGAGGAGTTTTAAGAGACATGGTAACAGTGGTTGAGTAAATTTGGAGAGGAACAAGGGTGGAACTACTTACCTTCTATCTATATCACTGAAGAACAAGTTTCAAAGATACTGTTTTCAAGTAATCACCCATTCAGGAGCTCTCAGAGAGAAATTCTCCCAGTCTCCTAGAAGCCTTTTACTTGTTCCTATAGTTAGTAATTTCCTCCAGTTTACTGCCACTGCCCAGCTGCAGCTATCTGAGCATATCCTACACCACCAGTTCTGCTCCTTCCCGGTAGTGCTGAGCATCTTGGTTGAACACAACTACACTGAAGTTTTCTTTCAGGCCCTGTTTTATAGATGTCTTGCTTCATGTGCTATCCAGAGGACAAACTGGGAGATATGCTAAGACCTGTGCTACTGTGTAAGAGCTCTTATCCTCCTGCTTCTGATATGCTGTTCCTTCAAGGGATGACTGTGAAACTTCACAGTATCTTAGAACAAGGCCCAGTGATGCTGCCTGACCAGCAACACACAAAATATCACAACCAATATATCTGACCCTAGTACACGGCTGTTAAAACAGCTCAGCCGAAGGAGCTAACATAGTACCATAAACTCCTGTCTAAATAAGTGAAAACATAAAACTATCTCTTAGGTAACATCAAGAGACTCATGGCAAGGAAGTCTAATCACAGAGTAATATCTAGTTACTTGCTGTTTGTAGTGTTTTTCACCTCTGTCTAGGATTGTGGCTCATATATGATTTTTCTAATTGGTTTTCAGTTAAATCATTCTACTGAGAATCAGCTCGGAGCAGTTGCAGGAGATTAGGGAGCTAGCCTGGATAATAGAAACACTGCTTGAGTTTTTTGCACCTGCATTTTGAATACTTCCTGAGCTCCTACTAGTTTTATAACTGCATAATGGTTGAATGATGTTCTACTTATGGCAATTCTCATTTATTTATTTGGGCTCAAAATTGCTCCAAAACTGGATAAACAGAGTAAAACAGAGGACTATTTTCCTTATGAATGACATGAAAGAAGCAAGTGGAAATTAAATAGCCCTCAACTTTATTTTCCCTGGCTACTTACAGCCCGTTTTGTGAAAGCTATATCTCACAGTTATGAAGTATCTTTGGGTCATTGCTCATTCAAGCTGAACTTGAATACAACTTTATATATGCTTTATTACTTAAGACATTTAAGAATCACGTTTTTAAGGCATCTTTACAGCCATAGTAAATGAAGGATTAGGGACAGAGCAGAACAGATCCTGAGATCCACAAATGTAAAGAAACACACCAAATGAGCAAGCTTGCATAGTCTCTCTTCCTTTAGCAAATGCACCAAAGCCAGAGTATGCGTCCTGGTTTGGGCCAGGATAAAGGTAATTTTCTGTCTTGTACTTTTGCTTTCAAAAGTAAAGCTTTCTCTCGTAAAGAGAGCACTGCTATTTCTGCCTCTGCAGCCACTGCTCTCTCTCACGCAAGGGCACAACTCGGACACGGCCAGTGAGCATCACCAGTGTGTCTGCTGCAGCCCCAGCTGCTGCCTCTACCCCCACAGACATTGCTGCTCTTCTGAGAGAGAGCCCTGCTGCTACTGCTCCAGACACCACAGCCTCTCCCCCTCAGCCCACATAGCTACTTGTAAACCCTGTGACTAGGAGAAAAGCAAAACAGTGGAAATCAGAAATTAGCCTGACCCCTTCAAAGTCTGAACGAGACAACAAGGTGATAGAGGAAATAGAGGATACTGCCCCTCCTCGTAGAGCAGCTACAGCAGAGTCAGCTGAGGAGGACTCAGGCTCAGAAGAATCTGCTCAGTCCTATTCCATGAGGGACTTGCATACTCTGAGAAAAGACTTCAGCTGTTTTGCAAGTGAGCCACTTCTCACTTGGTTACTCCAATGCTGGAAGGAGGGGGCTGCTACCATAACATTAACTCAGAGAGAAGCCAGGCAGTTGGGATCCCTGGCCAAAGATGCAGGTATTGATCAGGCATTTGGGGAAAAGGCTGGAACCACCAGCCTATGGAGAAAAATCTTGTCAGCTGTAAGGGAGAGATATCCCTATAAAGAGGAAATAGACTGCCCACAGGTCAAAGCACCCACACTTGAAAAAGCTATCAGGTATCTGGAAGAATTGGCTGTATGAGATCTGATCTGTACCGATGATAACATTGAAGATCCTTATCACATGCCATGCCCTAAGCCTATGAGGCAAAGGTTTGTGCATGCTGCACGGCCGCCTTTTAACCATACACTATCAGTAATGTTATGGGTTCCTGGAGATTTGGATGGAATTGTGGGTGATGTGATTAAAACAGCACAAGAATATGAAGATGCTATCACGGCTCCTCATTGGGCCTGGGTTTCAGCTGTAAAGGAAACAGCTGAGAAACTGTGTTTGCCCCTTTTCCTTCAAATAGGAGGAAGAGGCCACATTGCAGCCATTAATAGGAAATGTCCTCCTATGAGACTGAATCGAGAGAAACAGAACTTAATAAGAGGAATCCTATGGACACTCATGAGTGAGTGTGGAGAGGACATGAAAAAAGTGGGATCAGAAACCTACTGCTGTCCTAGAGGAACGAGTATATAAGTTGCTGAGTAAGGCGAATACAGAAGGAGGTCCTTCTAAAAAGAAGGCTGCTCAAGTCTCCAGCGTGGAGCTCAAAATATGTTCGTGACTTAAGATCCCTGTACATCAGGTGTGAGTAATGGGGATGCAAGCCCCAGTAATGCACATACTGACAATGTTGTATGTGCTCAAGATTAGAGGTACCC
The DNA here is from genome assembly GCF_036169615.1 of Heliangelus exortis. Classification (NCBI taxonomy): domain Eukaryota; kingdom Metazoa; phylum Chordata; class Aves; order Apodiformes; family Trochilidae; genus Heliangelus; species Heliangelus exortis. The sequence goes on along the minus strand of NC_092424.1, from coordinate 29,478,334 downwards.
TGCTTCCAAGCAGGTGGAGAGATAGACAACCAAACGTATTGAACTGTGTAGATTCAATGGCCTGGCACATTGGAGCCACAAAAGCATAAAGCCTTGGTGGACACTGGTGCACAGCGCACTCTAATGCCATTGAATCAGAAACGGACAGAATCCACCACTGTTTCTGGAGTGACAGGTTGTTCTAAAGAACTGAGTTCTGTGAAGGCTGATCCAGGCTATTCCAGTTTATGCCTCACTGGAATAAAGTGGCATAAAAACCCTATGGTTACTGGTCCAGATGCTCCATGAATCCCTGGCATATACTGCCTCAAGGGAGGTAACTTCAAGGACCCGAAAGGGTACCGGTGGTCCTTTGGTATTGCAGCTATAAAGACTGAGAATACAGAATGGCTGCATGCTTTGCTTGGCCTTTCAGAGAAATCCTTTGTAGTGGGGCTGATGAAAGCTAAAAACCAGCAGGTGACAATTGCTACTTCAACAGTGCATCGACAGCAATATCACACCAACAGAGATGCTGTGATCCCCATTCACAAGCTGATCCAGCAATTAGAGAGCCAAGGAGTGATCAGCAGGACTCATTCACCCTTCAGTAGTCCTATATGGCCAGTGCGAAAGCTTGATGGAGAGTGGAAGCTGCCAGTGGACTATAGTGCCCTAAATGAGGTTATACCACCCTTAAGTGCTGCTGTGCCAGACATGCTAGAACTTCAGTACGATCTGGAGTCAAAGGCAGCCAGGTGGCACACTACTACTGACGTTGCTAGTGCATATTTTGCTATTCCTATAGCACAAGAATGCAGGCCACAGTTTGCTTTTACCTGGAGAAGTGTCCAGTACACTTGGAAGCGACCGCCCCAGGGGTGGAAACACAGTCCTACCATCTGCCATGGACTGATCCATGGTACCCTAGAAAAGGGTGACGCTCCAGAACATCTACAGTACATCAATTACATCATTGTGTGGGGTGACACAGCAAAAGAAGTCTTCGAGAAAGGTAAGAAGATAATTGAAATTCTTCTAAAGGCTGTTTTTTCTATTAAAAGAAGCAAGTTCCAGGGACCTGTGCAAAGGATACGTTTCTGGGGATTAAGTGGCAAGACGGACGTTGCCACATCCCAATGGACATGATTAACAAAATAACAGTTATGGCCCCACCAACTACCAAAAAGGAAACTCAGTCTTTCTTAGGAACTGTTGGTTTCTGGAGGATGCATATTCCTGCTTACAATCAGATTGTGAAACCTCTCTAAGACGTTGCTCAAAAGCAGAAAGACTTTAAATGTGGCTCAGAACAACAAGCTGCTTTTGAAAATATTAAACAGGAGATTGTGCAGGCAATGGCCCTTGGACCAATTTGAACAGGGCCTGACATTATAAACAGGCTCTACACCAGAACTGGGAGTGATGGTCCTACATAGAGCCTCTGGCAGAAAGCTCCAGGAGAGAGTCAAGGTCGACCTCTAAGATTTTGGGGTCGAAACTACAAAGGCTCCAAGGCCAACTACACAGCCACTGAAAAAGAAATATTGGCCGCATACGAAGGAGCTCGAGCTTCTTCAGAAGTGATTGGTACTGAAGTACAGCTCCTCCTGGTGCCCAGTTACCTGTACTGGGTTTTATGTACACAGGCAGAGAACCTTCCCTTCATCATGCTACCAATGCTACATGGAGTAAATTGTAGCCTTACTCTCACAGAGAGTTAGAACAGAAAGACTCAATTGGCCAGGAATTGTAGAAGCAATTAACACACGGGCCAGAAAGCACACTCTTTGGAATGCCACCAGAAAAAGTGGTGAAACGAGCTGAAGAAGCCCCACCATACAACCAACTACCAGAGAATGAGAAAAAATATGCTCTTTTCACTGATGGATCCTGTCATCTGGTAGGAAGCCATCGGAGGTGGAAAGCTGCTGGATGGAATCTTACATGACTAGTTGCAAAAATGGATGAAGGAGATGGTGAATCAAGTCAATTTGCAGAGGTGAAAGCCATCCATTTGGGTGTGGACCTTGCTGAACAAGAAAAGTGGCCGAGACTTTATCTCTATACTGACTTATGGATTGTATCAAATGCTTTATGGGGCTGTTTAAAGCAGTGGAAGCAACACAACTAGCAACATAGAGGTAAACCTATCCGGGTTGCTGAACTGTGGAAAGACATTGCTGCTTGATTAGAGAAACTTGATGTAAAAGTGCGTCATGGGGATGCCCACGTACCTTCATATCGAGCTACCGAGGAACATCAAAACAACCAATGAGCAGATGAGGCTGCTCGAGTGTTCCAAATAGATCTGGACTGGGACCATAAAGGTGAACTGTTTTTAGCTAGATGGGCCCATGACAGTTCAGGTCATCAAGGCAGGGATGGAACATACCAATGGGCTCGTGACCAAGGGGTGGATTTAACTTTGGACGCTACTGTGTAGGCTATCCATGATTGTGACATATGTGCTGTAATTAAGCAAGCTGTGGTATGAAGGGAGATGGTCAAAATATGTTTGGGGAGGCCTGGCAAGTCGACTATATCACACTGCCTCAAACCCACCAGGGTTAGTGCTATATGCTTACAGTGGTGGAGGCAAGTACAGGATGGCTGGAAACATATCCTGTGCCTCATGCCACAGCCCGGAACACCATCATGGGCCTAGAGAAACAAGGCTTGTGGAGACATGGCACACCAGAAAGAACTGAGTCAGATAATGGAACTCATTTTAAAAATAGTCTTATAAGTAACTGGGCCAAAGAACATGGTATTGAATGGATATGCCATATCCCCTATCATGCACCAGCCTCAGGGAAAATTGAAAGGAACAATGTACTGTTAAAAACTACCTTAAAGACAATGGGACAAAAAAAACCCAACAAAACTGGGACGACAAAAAAAAAAAAAAAAAACAAAACAAACAAAAAAAAAAAAACAAAAAAAAAAAACACAACAAAAAAAACCTGGGACAAGCACTTAGCAAAAGCCATCTGGTTAGTTAACACTAGGGGTTCCAACAATCGAGCTGGTTCTGCTCATTCAGATCTTCTACACAGAGTAGATGGGGACAAAGTGCTTGTGGTACATGAAATGAATCTGCTAAGGAAAACACTTTGGGTTTTTCCTACCTCAGGCAAAGGCAAACTCATTCATGGGGTTTCTTTCACTCAAGGGCCTGGACACACTTGGTGGGCGATGATGAAAGATCGAGAAGCACGTGTACCACAAAGGAATCTAACACTGGGTGAGAATACCTAATTTTTGCTTGGCTAGCTTAATCAGTAGAGCATGGAATTTGTATCCCACACTAACTACTGTTTTGTGAATTATTGCATAAACTAACGGTGTTCGAGTGTTTTTTTTATTCAGGATGATGCTGTGGTCCTAAAACCAGAACCAGGTTCATCGACTGGCATCCAGTACCTTCCTTGCAGTTAACATCTGCAACCTGCAACCTGTGGACCATGGACATGAACTGTGACAATTGCTCCTTGTTTTAAGAGTCTGCTACAATAGATGAACATCTGCAATCATAGACTGAATTACTTAGTGGGTCTTAGTATAGAGAAATAGTAATAATTTCTGTATAGGTGTATTTAGGGATAAGAGATAATAATGACTGGAGCATGCTGCAAATGGTATGGAATAAGGGGTGGAATATCCTGGTTTGGGCCAGGATAAAGGTAATTTCCTGTCTTGTACTTTTGCTTTCATCTCTTGTAAGTAGCTGCACTTGCTGAAATTAACAGCAAGTTTCTCAGAGTGTCTGCTTCTAGGACTGATAACACTCAATGTTTATAGTTAGTGCTGAGACTGGGATGCAGAACGAAGGACACTGCTCAGTTCTGAGGAACATTTTGCCCTCTGGAAGGAGGAGTAAAAAGGTCACACCTGCAAACCCTCCATTAAGGAGGGACGGACAAGATAAATGACCCAAATTGACCAGAGTATTCCATCCCATACATGTCATACTCAGTATAAATTTGAGGGATCGCAAGGGTCAAACCCCTTCCTTCTTCACCTGTCCCTGTTTGCTTTGGCATCTTGGGAGGATTCTGTCTGCCTGTGGTCCTGATCCATGCCAGCCTGAATCTGTGTGTTCCTGCCTCCAGCTCCTGACTGCTGCTGACTCCAGGAGTTCAGCCTGGACTTTCCCAGGGCTGCCCTGCAGCCTCGGTGGTGACGTGAGAGTTACTGGGGGGAAAGGAGGGAGGAACGTGGTACCAATTTTCCTGTATATTTGTATATATTTAGTAATTTTTCCTTTGTATCATTACTGTTTCATTAAAGCTGTGTAGTTTAGTTTCCAACCCATAAGTCTCTCTCCCTTATTCTCTCCTTTCTTTATCAGGGAGGGGAGGGGGATTAATAGAGAGCATCTACAATTCAGTTTACCAAATTGCCGGGCCAGTGTTAAATCGTGACAATAAGAAAAAGCAAAAAGGTAAAATGGTATGAAAGAAACTTGTCAAAGGCCCCAGCCTTCTAACTTTATCAAGGGATGTTTAGGAGAAGAAAAGAAAACTGAAAAAGAGACAAACTTTGAAACAGCAAAAGTTCTTATTCTTGCAGTATAAAAGGAAGAGATTCCTGGAGGTCAGCTCCATCAAGGAAACTCAATTCACTGCTCAAGCCTGCCACTTTCAAAGCTGCAATGCAGCTCTTAAGAACCTGAAAGAGGCAGCTGCTTCTGCATAAATCTCAGTGCAGACAGTTTCTTTGAATGCATTTATTTCTTTACCCATTTACTGGCTTGGTGGCAGGCTGTTTAATGGCATAAAGCTTTAAATAAACAATTAAATAAGTGTTCCAAATAACAAAATTAAGGTAGAGAGATTTAAAAATGATACAAGGTGGAAAATGCAGATGGTAAATGCTCATGGTAAAAAGTGTCTATATTGAAATATTCAGTGAAATGAAAATAAGGCATCAGTTTTGAGGAATAAAATGAAAAATGACTGGCAAGAAAACAGCTCACTTTTGCAATGATAACTCATTTGTGAACATTTCAGCAGACCCTTTCCCTTTATTTCACCTATTTTTCCTTCTTCAATAGTTATGTAGCTAATAATAAATTTCATAAGAAATGGACAAAACCGGCAAATGGAGCACACAACTCTTTTACTAGTGCAATACCCAGCATCACCTCTGTCTCTGTGAAACATATTTTCAGTGGGAAGATGCTGAGATTAGTCTTCAGGGAGGGCAGAGGGCCAGAGCGAGATGCCTGGCCAATGTCATACAGAGATAATCCCATTTCATTACTCATTTTCAGAAAATGAAGTGGTGCTGGCAGAGAAGTCACTAGAGAGCCCTGAGAACATAAGGCAGTGCACTGAAATACTGATATAAACCCCTTTGTGGTCCTACTGCGTGGCAGCTGGAAACACAGAGGTGCAACATGAGGTACAAGCCAAGCAAAAATTTATATGCTACTTCTCCTCAAACTGGGACAGACTGATCCGATGGACAGACCAAGAATCACCATTAAGAATACCACCTTCCTTTTTCAGGGAGCTTCAAAGGGCAGGGAAAACAGGAGTTCCCCTCTATTGGCCATTTTGGCACTCAGGAAGACGAGGACTGATAGAAGCTCAGCACCAAACTACTACAGGAAAAGGGAGAAGCCAGTACACTTTCAGTGCACAGGACTACTCAGACAATAAAGGCTTTACATGATTGGGAAAGGGCTAGCTGAGATCCACAGATGCTTTATTGTTTCTGTTTTATTCCCTTTTTAACTACAAGGCAGAAAACTCACAGAACAGAACTTAGCTACCCATATTTCCTAAAATTGGCTTCCACAGGAAGGAAGCAAGTCAAGATGATGATGATGCATGGAGCAAAAAAACACTAAAAAATTTGCTTTGTTAAGGCAGTGAGGTGGACTTCATAGACTGAAATACTGCCTTGAACCCTGATTCCACACCTCTTGGGTCCAACGTTTTTCAAATGACTGCTGAAGTGACTGGAAGTGTTTCCAGCAGCTACTTTCTTGTCTATAGTCCTTTGGAGAGATCTTATTCATGTGAGGTCCCTTAAATTCAGAAGAACTATCAATAAGGTACACCAAAGCTACAAATACAGTGGTACTTCATTCCCTGACACCGTGCAAGATATTACGCGAAGACCATTTTAATTAATATAAAATAAAGTCTCTCAAGAGGACTTCATGTCCGACACGAAGTCCTCAGCACCACATCTACCAAAGGAAGTTTTTAAACTCCATTCCCTCATATACCACTACCAAAAGCACATCCACCTCTGCTCCTCACAGCTAAAGTTACAGCTATTGCTCTCAGAAGAACAATTCAACGCTGCATACTTAAGTCAGTTTTTGAAACCTACAACAATTAACTCAGGCTGAGCTGTTGGTGAAACATCTAAGTACAATCCTAATTAAGAGGAAGACTTTGTCTTTCCATGCATTTTATTTTCATCTAATTGTAAACAAACTGTTTTAATTAGTCAAGGCAGCTAAACATGCTTGCAAGCAAAAACCACCACTGTCTTCCATGAAGAAAAATGTCCCTAGTGGGAATTTACAGCTTGAAGTTGCAAGTGCTGGATAAGAGGGTGTGAAATGCAAGAGGCTGCACATGAAGGTGGAGCAAACCAGTGTTTCAGGTTTCTATATAATGCAGCTGCTTTATGGAGAAACCTGAAAACAGAGAATAGGTAATAAATTAATGGCATTTTATGTACCTGTTACCTTTGATGTTTGTGCAACCACTGACACTAGCATGTACATACCAGCAGTTGAATAACACTGTAGAAGAGATGCAGAGCTGTGCTACTGCTCCAAGAAAAAGGGATTCAAAATCCCCAAGTGAAGACAGGGGAACTGCAAAAAATACCTATACTGCAGACAAGGTGGGTATTAGTAACACACAGCACCTATAAAACCGGAAGCTCTGATTTATGCCTTCTTCTGGGTCTATCACTAGGGCTAAAAGCACCCCTAACCTTTTACAAGGTTTTGGGGGTTTTTTGTGCTGAGGTATTTGTGGTTAGGACCTGTGATAAGGCAGCACTGTCCTTGATCAATATTTGACAGAAGCAACAGGAACGATCCTTTCTAACTGCATTAAACATCCTTATATTGCCATCTAGATTTTTCCCCTCCGTTTACTATTATCCTAGCAGGGAATTCCACTTCTCACAGCTGCTTTACATTGGGTCTTCCAGGTGAACAAGTCATAAGGTGATTCCATTTACTCAAACTGCAGCTGTTAAATGCTTGGCACCTCTGCAAAGACCAAACCATTCCAGCTCTGCACACATACAATTGCCTTGTATGTCTTCATGGGTTTCGGTTTTCCAGTCCTTTCAACTCCTGAGTTTTTAAGAATTATGTCTTTTTTCTTCTGGCGCTCTCCCCCTCTTGCTACAAGTTAACGTAGTCACTTTTTTCCCATCTGCATATTTGGTGTTATTCAGTGGCTAGCTGAGTAGTTTTAACCTTCAGGTAGGATAATGTCACTGAACTCAACCAGAATTTTGCTTTTGCCTGAAGCTTTAACATCATCATTTGTCCCAGAGCAAAGGAAAGTGTATTCTTAGCTTTATAGGAACGCAATTGAATTTAAGAGTTCATCCCAAGGGTAAGGAATGAAATTTCAAAATAAGATGTCTTGAAAAAATTTTCAGATCTTCTCTATGAATGCATGAGTACTGAAAACAGAAAGATGCTGGGCTTAGAGTTGTAAAAAGGTTCAAATACAAGCAGTATTGAAATATAACAGCATACAGATTTTAAAATAAGTTTTTTTAAAAATTAAAAAAAGATACAGGATGAACCACAGTTCCTTAGCCCTGGTTCAGGTTTGTTTGAAGAGAGCATATACTTTATGAGACTGCCAGAACATAAAGCAGAAACTGTGAAGAGGACTTCTGGTTTAGAAAAAAATGAAAACTAAGTGACTAACAGCAAAGACACCAAATGAACTATGTTACCACTTGGAAGTAACACGGTTAGTATCTTTATTAGCTGACATTAATTAGCTATGTTAAGCCCTAGGCAAATAGGACTTTCATGCTAGATACAACGTGTTTCAAGGTAATTTAATGCTCTCTCAGTTAAACACTATGCACATCATCATTAATGCTGATTAATTTTGCAGTTTAAAACAAGTCAATGCAAACTGAATTTCCAGTTTGAGAAATAACTGTTGTGGGCCCAGTTTGGTAAACCACAACTAAGAATGGTTCAGGTGTAAGGAGCAGGCATTCTGCAACCATGTCATTCCTTTCCCACAGCTATGTTTGCTTTCTATCAATAACAATGCCGGGCAAATAAGAGCAAGGTATTTACAGCCTGAGTGAAGGAAAACACTGAGAATCTGATAGGAATCATTCTTTCTGGTTTTGATCAGCTTTCCTCCTTTTGATCAGCTGTAACAGCCTCCTCTTGGTCTGTGTCTGTAGCATCTCTGTGCTTCATACATACCATATCATTAGTCTGGCTGGACCCCGAGCTCTGGGTGTTATTGTGACTACCCAACCTGAACACCACCAGTGGCACTACTGCAAGACACCTACCTGCAGAATATGCAACAGGAGACTCAGTCTCCTTTTCTGTAAAATCAAAAATGTCCTGCTTGGTTTCTTACAGGAATGTGCGTGTGGGGTGGACTCAATGAGTTTCAGAAGACCTCTACTGTAACAGAAACTTTGCAACTCTCATTACTGCACATTTTATATGGGGCCAGAAATCATTCAAACTTGGACTTGAGACAAAAATCTAAGATGCTGGGGAAAAGTAGGCACAAGAAAAATATGCAAATTCTGCAACTTTGTCATTAGCTGCAGACTCAGAGCCTTCGTTTCATTACCTTTAAGCGCTTAGCTGTTTGCGCTGTGAAGAAAAGTTGCAATAAAAAGAGAAGCACAGACATTTTGCTACACCAGTCTAGAAGAAATACTCATTGAGCTATATTTCTGGACATTATATTTAAAGGAAAAAAAGGTGACAAATAGAGGAGATAGAAAGCTGAGAAATCAGTTTGCTAACAGGTACAAAAACAGAGGTCTGTGTGAAAAAGAAGGGTAAGAGTTCTACACATGACCAGTCAAGAGAACACATATCTGAAAAAGGAATGCAAAAGCAAGAGAAGGGTGGGGGGAAGAAGAGCATAATGATGTTTTAAAGATGATGGGACCACCCAAGAAAAGGAAACTTAGAAGTTTACCTGACACCGATGACCCAAGTTCAATGATGCCCAAGAAAGAAAACGAATATTGTCAGATCATAATAATCATCATACGTTTGAGTAGTTTACCATGATAATAAAAAAAGAACAATTAATATATGTAAAGAATGTAAAATCTTAAGGTGATTTTTCCCCCATGTAATGGCAGGTCTAGAGCCAATTGCAGCTCAGACCAGAAGAAAATCTGACATTTCCTTTGGTACATGTTCTACAGAAACCATAATGAGAATTTGGATTTCTTTGTGTCTGTAAGATCCTCAGAACATCATCTTGAGGAGAAATTTAACTCATTTACTCAATAGATAAGCAACCATCATAGCTTTATGTACAGATATAAGCTGTAATGTTATTTTTAAAATCTAAGTATGAACTATTAAGGCTCAGCAGACTGTAAAGAAAGGAAGAGCAGTGGTTGTAAAATTCTGGCAGTGTACGATATAAACACCAATTTATATATCAGACATCTAGCCTTTGCAACCAGTTCAGACTATTCCACAGCTTCAATTTGTTCTATAAATGTGCATTTTTTCATTCAGAATGAAAGAATAAAAACATACTTTTATATTACTGCAACCAGGCATCAGAGATACAGCCCAGGAAAGACTTAAATGCAGCAGAATTTTTAAGTTGGCCTGTGTACAGAACCAGAGAGAATTGTAAGACTGGGTGAAGCACTGCTTTCTCCTTCATTCTTGCTAGTATGTCTAGTGCCACTGCAATTAGCACTTATTCATAACTTTAGACAGTGGTTGATTATAGAAGTTATACCAGTAAGTAAACAAAGATTTTTTTTGGACTCTCTACTATATAAAGTTAAGTTTATAAACAATTGTTAAATTCATCAATAAAGACTCTTCATGATTTAGACTCTGTTTATATGATAGAATAAGTATAGTCAATACTCAAACATTCAAAATCATGAGGCACAGCCCCCAGTTACACAACTGGATTAAAAATATATTTGCATATTTGTTTGCAGTTTTCTGGACATCAGGGCTCAGGCTGCCAAATTTGGTTCCAACATAATAAGACAGATATATGAACACACACCTTTAAACAACAGCTGAGATTCTCATAAAGACACATATCTGCTAGAACTAGGACTTCGTAGAGCCATTAGTTTCTAAAAGATTCATGGCAAGGCTGAGTTGGCATGAGAACTGAGCAAATGCTTCTAACATGAATTTCTTGCAGAAACAAGGAAAGATACATTGAGCACATGTTCATAATACTCATAGAAAAGCTAAATGAAACCAGCTTGTCTTCCATGTCTTGATAGATTAGATTCTCCATTCTGCAGTGGACTGAGCTGAAATCTAAGGACCTCTGAACATGACATAACTTAAATTGCATCATTGTGTGTCATTTGCTCTTTGCAGAAAGGATAATTTGACTTTCAGCTAGTATATATAACAAAACCTCTAGAGTTTCTTAAAATAAATTGCTCCTCACAATCATGATTCTCTACTAATTTAAGTAAAATAAATAAAGAATAAAGAGGATGAGGGAAAAATATAGAAGGCCTAAGCTGTCAGGTGGTTAAAGATAAATGCTTTGAATTGCAAACCGAAGGCATAGAGAACCGTGGGTGTTCAGATTCCCTGGGAATTAGAACACTGAAAAGCATGAATTTAAAGTTGTTACAGTAATGGAACTGTGAACACGAAACATTTAAACAACTGTTCTCACTCCCAGTGCTGCACATAAAAAAGAAAGGAAAGTAAGAATAAGAGGAAGATGGCCCAGAACTTTCCAGGAACAGCTGCTTTAGTCTCTATATCTGGTTATTCTCTATTCTATTGTGCATGCTTCTCTCCAAAAGTTTTCAAGTAATTACTAAAAAGGATCACACTAGGCATTCTACAGCATGATTGTATTGTGCAAGCTATTGGACTAAATAACTCCTCCATCTCATAACTATCTCATATGAGGAGCTATGTGCCTTCAGAATCAAGAACCCTTTTGTTTGGTAGTTATATCCAACAAATCCCTCATAAGGGATCACAAAGGCCAATGGCATCCTGGCCTGTATCAGAAACAGCGTCACCAGCAGGTCCAGGGAGGTGATTCTTCCCCTGTACTCAGCGCTGGTGAGGCCACACCTCGAGTACTGTGTTCAGTTCTGGGCCCCTCAGTTTAAGAAGGATGTAGAGGTCCTGGAGCAGGTCCAAAGGAGGGCAACCAGGCTGGTGAAGGGACTCGAGCACAGGCCCTATGAGGAGAGGCTGAGAGAGCTGGGGCTGTTCAGCCTGAAGAAGAGGAGACTCAGGGGAGACCTCATTGCTGTCTACAACTCCCTGAAAGGAGGCTGTAGCGAGGTGGGAGCTGGACTCTTTTCACAGACGACCTTCAACAAGACAAGAGGACACAGTCTTAAGTTGTGCCAGGGGAGGTTTAGGTTAGATATTAGAAAGAATTTCTTCACGGAGAGGGTGATTAGGCTATGGAACGGACTGCCCGGTGAGGTGGTAGATTCTCCGTCCCTGGAGACATTTAAAAAAAGACTGGATGTGGCACTCAGTGCCATGGTCTAGCAACTGCTCCGGTGGGTCAAGGGTTGGACTTGATGATCTCTGAGGTCCCTTCCAACCAGGCTAATTCTATGATTCTATGAAAGCTATGACTTGGATGACTTGCAGCTATTAAATGCTTCGTGCCAATAGGAAACAGTTTGCTCTAGGAATAAAGACTTTGTTGAAGGTTTCTAAGTAGCTAAAGCTGGGAAGGAATGGGAGCTCCAATTCTCTAGAGAAAAAAGACTGCTTAAAAAAATGTAGCCCAGAACAGGATACCACAATAGCAAGAAAAAACCCACTAGCCAGCAATAACAAATAAATCCTATGGAAGAAAATTATTCCTAAAAGATACATAGGTGGTTGAGAAAAAGATTCCAAAACAACTCTGTTGAAGAGCTTGATAGTATTGGCATGCAAAATTTAACACGAAGCACGAAGAATTAATGATCTGTCCTTGAAGTGATTGGTTTGCTCTGTTGAAGCAGGAAGAATTGAGACAACGTTCTGTCCTCTTAAAACAAGAAATATATTGTGAGAAAAGAGAAAGGGAAAAATAGGAAAAACAAACTGTCAAACAAGTTCTATAAATTATAGGTCTAAATTTCTTAAGAGAGAGAGGAAAGAGCACATATCTATCCTCAGTGGGTCCCCTAGGGACATTGTACCTTGCTGGGAAGAAGTCATTTTACCCCAGCAAGATACCAGGGTCACTTTGATGTTTTTGAAACACCTGTGGCAGCAAAAAAGTGTAGTCTTTCAAAAGACCATTACTGAAATCAGCTATCTAAGATCAAGACAGAAGAGAGTCTTTGAAATACTGGAAGTGACACACTACATGATTTAGTTTTATTTTTATTTTGGATATTCTGGTATGACTGATATACTGAAAATATGGATTAGAAGCTGAAGTTATAAATACTGTAGAAGTACACCAGCATTTAGCATGGATAGATAGATTTGAGTGAACACTACAAGAAAGTACCCCAAAACATCTGCTCCAAATAGCTCAAGTTAGTCAGCTTTTTTTCTCTGCTAATAAATTGACAGTTCTGTCTTCATGGCATATTCATGCAATCCTCTGTTCACCTGGGGCCAAATCACAAACATAATTTACTCATGAAAGTTAACATCAGCAATGAAACAGCCTGTCCTCACTGCCATTAACAACACAAGGTAAAGAACAATTCTTAGCAGATGCTACTTTCAGCCTGCAGGAAAAACCATGGGAATAAGTGGGACAGGAATGCAGTCTGATCCACAGCAGGGAGAAAATAATAATGCAGACCTGGAAAAATGCTGGAGGAAAACTGAAGGAACTTCATAACTGCGACTCAGTTGCGGCTTTCTTACTGCTCTGCTTCTGGAATTCTTAAGGTCCAAAGCACCTGTCTCCTAGCCCAGGAGGAGTTATCTTAGATATGTTTATGACTACAAAATTAGCAATGTTTAACCCACGAATAGCTGTATAACCTAGCTGACCCTCAGCACCACAGTAAGTAATTTGTGATCAGCCAATCCAGAGGAATACAAAAAGGGACAAGATCATTTTTCTAAATATGCATTTATTAATAAAACATTTATTTAGCAAGATCAGATAAGCAGGACAGGCAGCTGATACAATCTTTATTATCATTTATAAATGATTCACAATAAGATACATCCAGCCCATTCATCTTGCACAAGCCTAATGCTCTGTAGCCATGCTATGGACAAGGGCTGCAAATTCCAAATGTGAATGTTTATACATTTTAAAGTTGTTAATGCTACTTACCTTCAATGTTCTACTAAATTGCTTCTTATCTTTTAGATATTTAAGGCCACAACAACTTTAAATCCCCCTTATTATTCCCCACCTAATATATTTACCCTTAAGCCTTTCATAGAGACTTCCAGAAGAAAATTATAGGTTCAGTGATGACAGTACATATTTACATGGGTTTTACTATAGATTTCCTGTCAATTTAATTTGTTTAGCCCAAGACTACTTCACTGAAGCAAAAGCATGCACATAAGTATGAAAACTAACATCAGTGCATGCTTTGCATATTTATGCTTGCATACTTCATGACCTAGCATCATCTTGCATCATGAAAAGTACCATAGAGTGCCTGGCTATCAGGAGCTCCCAGAGCAATCACCTGCTCATTAGTGAGGCACAAGTTGGATTTTAATATTGCTGTCACAGTAACACTTTGAAAGAAGATTGTTTGATTTGTCTTCCTGACTTGCTTCAATCAATCTAAATATTAAACACTCCATAGTGACATTTTGTACTCTGTGTATATAATAATAATATTAAGGAAACATCCTCATACCAATTAGCAATAAAACCCAAATATTGAACTTAGTGTGATTTTACATGTCTGCAGATTTCATTTGATGGTGCTTTCCTAACACCCTAGAACAGCTGGAGTTGTCAGCCTGTAATATTCTGATGCCTCATGGACAGCAAGAGTGTGGGAAATTCAGGTGGTTTGTTAGGTTACGGGGGTTTCTTTTTGGCTGCTTGGTTAAGTTGAACCTTTCAAAGCCCATTCCATATGCTTTCTCTATTACTACCACAATTTTTGTAGGAGAGATTCTAGAACATCTTACTAAATAACCTCTTTATTCCTTCTTCAATTTCTGAGAACTACCAAAACTACTGAAACTAATTATTCTCTAGCTGCCTGATTATCAAATGGATGAGCAACAAACTGATGTCTTTTAGAATCATAGAATTGTTTGGGTTGGAAAAGATCTGTAAAATCATCCAGTCCAATGTTTAACTTAACTCTACTAACCTAGCTCTACCTGCTAAACCAGGTCCCTAAGATACATATCTATACAATTTTTAAACATTTTCAGGGATGGTGATTCAATTTATTCCAGGGCTTAATAAACTTTTTTGTAAAGAACTTCTTCCAAACATCCAACCTAAACCTTTCCCGGCTCAACTTGAAGCGCAATTTCCCTTCATCCTATCAAGAGACAGAGCTCCCCACCTTGCTATAACCTCCTTTCAGATATAGAGAGCAATAAAGTCTCCCCTCATCCACCTCCTCCTCTACTTCAGACTTAAAAACAATTTCCTTAGACACTCCTCATAAGACTTGTGCTCCAGACCCTTCACCAACTTCATTGCTCTTCTTTGGACATGCTCCAGCAACTTAGTGTCCTTCTTGTAGTTAAGGGCCCAAAACTGAACTGGAGGTGTGGCCCAAACAATGTGGCCCAATGCTAAGGTGGATAGTTACCTCCCTTTTCCTGCTGGTTACACTACTCCTGACATAGGCCAGGATGCCTTCTTGGCCACCTGAGCACACTGCTGGCTCATAATTGTCCATCTGTCTATCAACAGCCCAAGGTCCCTTTCTACTGGCCAGCTTTCCAGCTTCCT